>NW_028145569.1:265000-282500 GCF_977016875.1 Pavona decussata
GCGGATTTACGATTATTGACATATATATGGTGTTCAAAACGTAGGTATTGTCTCTCTAGACACAATAATTCCCACAAAGTTGCGATTCAGCAAAAAATGTATAACTTGTACAATTTAGGAAAACTACAACGACACCAAACATTAAATGGAAGTAATACATCACAGCTCTCATTTATATTCGGAGTTGTATGCTAAACGTAAGAATTATATCATCGCCAACATAAACTCTAGAACATCAACGGATACTCACTGAAGCACAAGATGAGCTTAAAGGTTGTTGGGTTAAAGATTTAAGGACTTTTATTAACTTTCTACTTCACCACGATATGGTAGGAAATGTAAATTTTGCATTCACCGTGGTTGGCGTTGGTTTGAATATTTAATTAGCTTTCTTTTAAAGAGGTTTTACTCAGATATTGATGAAAAGTTTCCTTAGAGGAAATTCGGACTCATTTGAATGGAAACCTGGGTTTCTCCTGGTGTGCTAGAAGAGGAAAATCAATTCAGCTTCCTCTATAAGACAAATTAGTTGGACACAGGATTATATTGAAACGTCCACGATAGTTCCAACAGGTTTATTTTACGTTTTAAACGGCGGGCTTCCACTAAAGCCACAATGAGAATGTTTATAGTATAGCGTGGGTTTACAGAATTCAAACTGGTGGTGGAATAGGAACGTAAACCTATAATCTACTGAGAAACGGTGAAGAATTCACAGTTCACCCGATATCATAATTACCATGAATTATTTTCTCTCTCGTTATTCTTGTACACTGCAGGTGGAGGTTGTTTTACAGAGCATATTGACTTAAGTTTGGCGTTTATTGCAAGAACGAAAATATTCATAGTTCGATGAAGATGCGTCTCGATTAATCATTTATCATTCACGGCACATCGCTGGAGGTTTGGTGAGTTCCAGAAGAGGCTTATATTTAGCGCTAGGTCGCCGTTTCAGTGCATTCAATAGTTCGACATTCAACTCGTTTAAATTAACAAAACTCGATCTGGATTGAAGCGCATGCACCAGTCTTCTTGTCGATTACTCGCAAATTAAAACTGGTCTTCTATTACATTAATTTTGACACATTGACGGCGATACAGACCACAAGCCAGGAAAATGGAATTCTTGTTTAGTAAGGTACGAGTAAACTTAAATAACTTGCTTTTAATTATAACAGTGTAACTGACACGAATTAGTGTCGGAGTAGGATCACATTCAGTTTAAAATTTCCACAACTCATGATGTTATAATAGCTTACAACTATTAAATTTCATGCTTCAGCCCTTCGACTAATGAACTAACTGAAGATTATTCTATTTCTGTAATTCTACTTTCTCCAAACAATAATTCACAGGAGATAATTTATCGAAATCGTACTCGAAGTTGATAATCTATGGTAACTATTGGTAACCGTTATATGCTACAGGTTATATGTGTTAATTTGACACACTCAAACTGCAAAACGCCGGCTGATTCGATTTAGTAGGAATTGCTTGTTTACCTCTTGAAGTATATTAGCGTTAAGTGATTTTGAATTTTTACATGATAATAATTAGATGTGTATAAGAATAACAAAGAAATTATGCTTGCATGACAGGTTCATAACTCTATTGGTGCGCCTCTCGTATTTTTTTTTTTCTGTTATAAAAATTATGTCAACATCAATTTATAAAGGTAATTTGGTGAAACTCGAAACTGAAAACTGAAGCTTTTGAAACATTCGTCGTCGACTCGAATTTACCCAACAAACAGTTGTAGCCAGCGTACAGTGATCAAGAATAAAAAGACTGAAATAGTATTATTTGTAAAAAAAACTTTCAACATCAACAGTACTTCAACTTTACAGTTGATTTTGCAAATTTTACGTAAAATTATTATAATTACTGCTACCGGCAAACTGCGAAAATGGCTAATGGAGGCGGATACCAAAGGAAGGAACACACTGAGGAAAGGAAAGACGGATACACATAAAATTTGATAAAGTTAAACTAAATAATAACTAAATGTTAATTCGTGATATTGAATAAAATAGAATACCGATGAAGAAAAAGTCAGGAAAACGAAAGCGGCGATACAAAAGCTTCGTTATGTCTACAAATGTTCGGAAGCCGATTAACGCTTATCCCCGAGGTTTTAATCTCGCTCTTTAAAGGCTAACTTTAAGCTAATGATAAAGAAACTTTTTGTCAAAAGTGAGGGACGAAAGTCTTTTTGAAGAATCTTTATCGACTGGGGCCGCTTTCCATATGTCAGAGCTGGCAGGCCACACCGGTTGGCCTGCATATGTAAATCGAATGTGTCATTTTAAAATTTTGAAGGGATGTTGCTACAAAATCTTTAAAAAATATCACTCCTAAGATGGTAAGTGCTATTTTAAAGAAATTCGAAGAACAAGGGTAAAACGGATTTCTCAAATTGGTGCATTCCGTCTACGAACAGAACAGTCTGGCCGAGCAGTTTTGACACGTAAAAAGCGCCCTAGAATTAGCTTAATCGGGCTTTGAACAATTAGGCCCAGTTGCTGCCAAGCTATAATTTAAAGTATAAGTTGATATTTTTAAGACAACGACAAAAATAACCCGTAAATTTGGTATTTTTCAGGTCCGTCAGTGTTTAGTTTATGTCAGACATCTGTGAATGGCTGCAATACCCAACATATGACGGCTGAGGACATGAATCAGGCCATGCACCAGTGTAACGAATCAACGGAAGTGAAAATGTCGGTTGAAATGTCAGAAACGTACACCGATCAAGGAGAACACGTGATGCTCAAACCGGTTAAAGCCAATAAGTATGATATGGAGGACACCATGTGCAGTGATGGAGATGGGGTTCCACAGAGAGAGGTTCGACTTCAACCTCAACCTCATTCAAAATGGCGTCTTCTTTCTCATCTGGATCTTCCAGAATGGCTTCGTGGCAATCCCTTCTTATCTCATTACCACAGACCTCCTATGCCATCTTTTGGATTCTGCTTCAAGAGCATTTTTAAAATCCATACAGAAACGGGAAATATATGGACCCACCTGATTGGATTTGTTGCCTTTGTTTGCATCACAATGTACATGTATTTGCGTCCAATCACTACCTCTGCTCCATTCCCCAACGACTGGCAGGAGAAGCTTGTGTTCGGTGCTTTCTTTGCTTGTGGAATTTTATGCTTAGGATGTTCGTGGATTTTCCACACCGTGCATTGTTATTCTAAGACAGTTTCGAAAATATTTCGCAGGTAAAGAATTTTAAGCTTTAGAGCGATGGCCAAACTGGAAGCACATGGGTCGCAATGGGTACCCAAGTGGAGTCTTTTTTTTTTGGGGGGGGGGGGGGGGGGCATTTCCAGTGCAGATCTGCGCGATCGCGTACTCCAAAAAAAATGACTTCTGCCTCCTCATCAGAGTCAACTTGCTTTTGGTAGCGAAATTGCGGGCGAATTTGAGCCTGATCAAAGATAACACACGTTCACTCAAATTGAGTGAGCACCTGACTGAAGTGAGCACCCTTCCATCCCCACCCCACTAAAGGAAACAAACTGTCACCTCGACGAGAATCGAACCCACGACCTCCGGATTTGATGGATTTGATCGTCAGTTGCTCTACCGACTGAGCATGAACTACGAGGCCAGCTGGAAGCAAGTCGTGGGTGAATATAGTGGTAATTAAAGGGACACTGTCACGGCGATTTTGCTGTAGTTTGGTCAAACTGCTCAAATATTTGCCAAAGAACCGTCTTCCTACCATGAAATTGTTGTTAGAGCGCCGGGAAGAAGATATTAAGAGATTTAGCCAGGGAAGAACAAGCTATAAGCAATTTTTAGCGACTTCTCCACAATACGCAGGAAGAACTTGAAAAAATTAGCCATATTTTCAAGCGTTAATCCATTTCCATCCTAGCCATCCACAGCCAAACATAACTTATACTAGTTTCTATGCACTAATAGGGTTATTGTTAACGAAACTGAACCACTATTTTGACGATTCCATCGATTCAAATATGTCTTTCTGGCTACTCAATATAGGTGACACTGCCCCTTTAAGTTAATGTGAATGTCAAGGGTACAAATGAATGCACAATGATACAATGAATACTCATTTATATTGCCTTATTTTCTCACCAGCCTGGACTACTCAGGTATCGTGTTGTTCATTATGGGCTCATTCATTCCTCCTCTTTACTACGGATTCTACTGTTCCAGAGTTCTAAAAATTGCCTACATGACCTTGACCTGTTTTCTTGGTGTCACGTGTATCATTGTTCCATTGTGGAGCAAATTCAACCAATCCAAGTACAGGATATTTAGAGCAGGTGAGTTCGACCAGGGCTCGGAGTGAGGATCCTACATTTGGTTAGTTCTGGCTAGTTGGTTGGTTGACTCGACAATTCTGTCAGAAGCTCGTTAATTTGTTAACCCACTGGCTTGTTTCGTTCACTCCTGGAGCAAGTAAAATAAAGCTGATTGTTTCATCATTGCTACCTTATTTAAGCCTTATTCAACCAAGGACCAAAATCAAACAGAACAGAGCAAAAACTCAACAAATAAGTCGTATTCTTTGATACATTCATGAAGGCATAATTCGCTCTCCAAAAGCATGCAAGTTGGATGCCAGATTTGTGTTTTTTTTTTCTTTGTTGTTTTATAAGACAGTTCGACGCCAATAGTACAAACTCTGAACAGCCACTCAAATTTCCTTCATTCTGAAAAATCTGCTGTTTGAGTGTTAACATGCCGGGTTAATATTGGAAGCATATTAACCCCCCAAAACGAACAATATTAATTATTTTACGCATCAGACGTTATTTGATAAATTCATTCACAGCCATGTATCTGTTTTCTTTCAGTTCTATTTTGCCATAAACTCATATTACAGTTACTATTAAATTTAAATTCAGGTAGCTTCTATTGTGCTCGCATCTCTCATGTTTAAGAGTAACGTCATCGATTCATAGTCGCCGTGTTAGACTTTTCGATCCCTGAACAACCTCAGAAAATCGTTCAAACCGATTCCAAAGTAATCAAAACTAATAAAGCTAGAAATGCTGTTAAGGGGGTAAAATAAGAAAGGGTAGAAAAATATACTTAAAGCTTTTCATAAAAAGGAAAACAAATGTCGAAAAATATGGCTGTCAAAATCTTGTTGAACCTTGTTCCAATGAAAACATCATATTAAGTGAACAATTAAATGTTATAACAAATTTGTTGCCTAGGCTGAATAAGGATAACTGGCATCGACGTTTTTACCAGAAACTACCAAGCAATAATCTCTGGACATAAACACTTTTGTTTCACTAGTCTGAGAGCAGCGCTAGTTGACTAGTACAGCTTTTTTTATTTGTTTGTTTGTTTGTTTGTTTGTTTGTTGTTGTTGTTGTTGTTGTTGTTGTTTCCAGCACTTATGAAATTTGCGCTGGTTAACTAAAATCACTTTTTTTTAGGGCTACTCCTTGTATTTGGATGGTCGGGTGTAGTCCCCGCTATTCATCTCATATCAGAGTATGGAGTGGAGCTGGTTATGCGTCAGGTGGCATTAGAATGGATGGGACTCATGTCCTTCTTGTACACTGTTAGTGCTGTCACATATGCTACAAGGATTCCAGAGAGGTTCTTTCCAGGGAAGTGTGACATTTGGGTAAGCAGATGACATCCTCAAGTAGAAAGGCTGGTTTTCATGCGATGGCGAATAATCGCCACCGATCAGTGCCGTAACAAATTTCAGCTTAGCCGTTGTAGCCTGTGTGTTAATTGTAGCCGGGGTGTTTGTACACCGGATTATTAGCGACGCAGTATGGTAAGCAGGGATGCTTTACAGTTAGCTAAAATTTTCGGTTAGTTACAAGTCCGCAATAGCCATCCAGTCGCTCTTTCCTTTCCAAACTGGCAATCTCATTGCTAGATCAAAAGCCTCACGTAAGGGTGCACGTATCCAACAAATGGCAATCAAACATTGTGTAATTAAAACAATAATTTCGGTTTCAACCTTCGGGAACGAAAAAAGTAGAATATTTGCGAAGATAGTCCGGCATCATTTTGTCAGTGACAGAGGAGGTGAAGAATAGATCCTTAGAAGTAAACGATATACGTCTGAATTTTTGTCTCACAAACTCATTTTACTCATTGCATTATGTTTCCCCTTTTTCTCCTGTTTAGTTTCAAAGTCATCAAATCTTCCATGTACTTGTGGTGATTGCAGCGTTTGTCCATCTGCATGGCATCTGTCAAATGGCGCGTTATAGGTTCGACCAGGGAACCACGTGTGAATCATGATCTCAAAAGAGCAACAACTTTACACAAAGTATCTGCAAAGCTGAAAACCTAAGGGAACGCTCCTCTTGCTCTCTGCCTCTCGTGATAGGCTATCTTCAAGAACGTGAATCAGATTGAGATGATTATAACAAACAAATGGAAAGAGTGATATGTTACAGGATTTCCCTGCAACTGATATGCTTTGGAGCAGTACTGACTGTCCAAGTAACCGTGTACACCTCACAAACATGTTTCATTGTAATGAAAGAAAATGCAGAATGACCAATTTGAGCAGGAGACGGGCCCATATGTTCGTGTTCTAAAGAGAGAACTGTCCTCACGAGGTGCCTGTTTTTGAGAATGTCTTTCTTGGGGGAGGTCTGAAAGATGTATTTCTTAAATACGTGTTTCTCTTGGAGAGATATCTCTCTTTGAGAAAGGTCCATCTTCGAGAGGTCTGTCTAAAGAGTGAGATGAAAAAGATTCAAGGAGAGCAGGTTCCAACTCATCTGTTTTGAGAAGTCATTAAGGGAGATGGAGTAACTGAAAAGGAGGATCAGCTTATCTGATGTCAGCTGGCTGGCACTCGGTCGGAAAGAAGCGTTTAGTAATGGACAGAAAAACAAAATACAGAAGATAGAACCAAAAACACCAGATTCAACAAAATGTTTCCTTTTTCTTTAGTTTTCAGATTGTTTAAAAGGTCCTTGTTTTGTTTGTTTCAAGTAAGCTGCTGGTCAGCGAATTCTACATTATGCTGACTGTTGACATTTTTAAACAACCGTTGTTATCGCAACTCACTTCCAAACTACACAGTGGAACCTTGGTTTAACGAAGTGCCAAGGAACTAGTGAAATTGGTTCCTTATATCGAGGTTCTGTTCCATACAATATAAAAGGCCGAGCTAAAGAATATTGTTCGTTACACCGAGGACTTCGTTATATGGAGGTCGTTAAATCGATCGAGGTTCCACTGTACAACAAGAACGCTTACCCTAGGGTATTACGAGACTTTTTGTCGCCAGCTATTTTATAATATAAAATCTAAATTCGCGCCCGAGCCGTGAAACGCCTCAGTAACACCAAGTACAAGACAAGCTGGTCAGTTGTAACAAAAATACATTCAATCAGCAATGCCTCGCTCTCGCAGAAAAAAAAAAAACAAAGAGGCAAAAACTTCATTATTTTCTTTCAACCAGTATTGCACTGAAAACAGCGAAACTTAGCTTGGACGGTTTTAACACTCTATTAAGGTACCTATACTACCTTTCGGTCTTATTGCGTGAGCTTTCATCCGGCAATATTAATTATCCCGCTTTTACAAACATGACTGTAAAGTTTTTTTGCATGGCTTTATGTTCTCCAGCAGGACTGATTCAGCTTAGCTTAAGCTAAATCAGTTCACTATATTTTATTTTCGAAGTTTTTCGTGAACAGGGCAGGTCAGGCTTATTCTTTGCTTATTTTCTCATGAGCAATTGTAAATGCACACACAAGAAAACCGGCCGATAAATCCAAAGCCATCTGTTCAAGGCGCGCGTCTATTGAAAGGAATCTATTTTTCATACGGAAGATTGTGTGCGACCCCTACTGCACTTGTTTTAGTAATTAGAAAGCAGTTGATCGAGGTTCGGGGACATTAAACAATCGGCGATTATTTTAGTCTTTGCAGTTTTGCTTTAAATTACTATGTATTGTATTAAGTTAACAAGTTTCGATTCAACGAAACGTTGATTTTAGGTCTCTTTTTATATTGCGTATAATTGAAGTGGAAATTAAAAGTCAAGAACAACTGCAAGTTTAATATTATTTGATTAATTCCTTTATTTAGTTTTTTAGTTATAATAAAGATTGATCTGTTCAGATGCTCTACTTAAAAATTTAAGTTGCAGAAAGTTTAAGGAAACGAACTTTCATTCCAGACATCGAATTTACTACCGGTTGTGGTTTTACGAACTCTCATTTTACGGTTAGAACGACAGTCTACGTTGATAAATAAGGACAACAACAGACCGGGCGGGGTCGGTGACCTTCACCGTCTGCAACGTCTTGCATGTTGATCGAGAGGACAAAAGAACGAACAACAGAACAATGTTACCAGCCCTAAAAACAATGCAGCTGCAGGTTATCAAGGTCGACTGAAAAAAGAGCTTTTAAAAGGTGCAGATCTACTGGGCTGGTTTCTTTTCATATTTCACACACCAGAAAATGGGACATTCAAAATACAGGGGTGATACACTTTTCCAACCAGTATTGCGCCTACTATTGCACCTACAGATCCTAAAACCAAACTATGCCCACAATTCAGTCGATCTACACTGACACAACCAGACTCAAGCCGTTAAGCGGTTGACACACGGTTCAACATCGTACAACATTTGTTGAGCAACAACTGCTGCACGATGTTGAGCCATGTGTCATCAGCGTCAACGATTGGCTAGCGCCGTTCAACAAGTGGCAACTTGTTGAATGGAATAGAACTTATCTCTATTCCGTTCAACTGTGTTCAACAACGTTCAACATGTTGAACATCCTATTTCAACATTCAACACTGCATGACACACTGTTCAACATTTGTTGTTGAACAGGAGCCGCAATATTTACTGGTCAACAAATGTTGAACCGTGTGTCACCAGTTTTAGACTGACCAAGAGGAAGAAAGTAGTCTTCCTCATTGCAATTGAATGGTTTAGTCTAGTTCCTTAAATTGTACTTTTTAATAGGTAATTGTCTGGTCGAACCTTGTATGCTGAGACACGCTTTGTTGAAGTTAAAATCTCACTCAATTCCAGCATATTTGCTGCTATTGAGTAACACTGTCACTAAAGAAAATAAATTTCTTTATGGGCAAATTCTTAGCGGAAAGACGCGGTTACTTCGAAAACTGAATGAACCGAATAAAAAAACCGAAGCCGAAGTACAATCGTACTTCGGTAAATGGAGTACAATAGACTAAAAACTGACATAGGAGTGGAAGTAAAACCGAACAAAGCTGCCGAAGATGAGCCGAACTACAACAGATCCAAATACCGAATCCCAATAACACAAAAAAGGCCGAATAAAATTTGTACAGCGCTCCAAGCGAGTGGAAAACTAAAGGGAAAGAGCCAACGCCCAAGGACCGAAGCTATAAGTGGCTAAACCAACTACATTATACACTTTTAAATTAATAGGAAGCAGAAGCACCTGGACTTCTGACTGCGCAATGTGGTTTTAGAGTTGATCTAGAGCTCTATTTACTCCCCACCTACCCAACCCACAAGGAATTTTACTCACCAACTCTATCAATGCCTTCTTTCAGCGTCTCGACCCTGAAAAGAACTTAGCCTAGTCTTCCTCTGATAAGATTTTCACAAGAAACGCGGTATAACGGAAAAGAGTACAGAAGACACAGGAGATCCCTACTCTTTCACTTGTTCCCTTCGTTCTCCGCACTAAGGAATGTTCTTCGGTTAAGGTTGACCACGGTACAGGTCAGGTCTGGTTGCGTGAATGGGAGGCAGCTGATAGTTTCTCAGAGGGTTGGTGAGCAAGCTGGCTGGGCAGCTGGATCAGGCTGTACCTGGCCTGTTGAGACTGGAATTGAATGCTCCGGAACTGAAGTTATCTGGTAGCTTGATGTTTGCGCTCAGCAGGGACAGAGGGAACTAGAAAAACGAGACAAAGAGGAAACATTAAGGACGACTTAGAAAAGATATCAAACCTAAAGAACAAAGAATGACCTACATGGGCCTTTTTTCAACAAGATGTTCCCCTGTTAAAGGCCAACTCCTCCTTCCTTTCACACCTTTGTGGGTGTGAATTGCAAATTTAGACACTTTTAGGCCGTGGCGCGTTACAGACTGATCACTCAAGCACCCTCAATGTTTCAATGTTTCAAAATCTAATAAATCACTATAGCAATCGGAGCAACTACAGAATACAGGGCCACTTTGGTCCACACACATAAGAACGACACATAACACAATAGAACGACACAATAGATGCTATTATTATGTAAATAAGTGGCCCTGTATTCTGTAATTTAGCCCAGCAATGCAAGACGCCAGTTTTAATTCGGTTAACAGGGTTTAATCCGAAAAGTAAGCCAATTTTGTCAGTAAGGGTCGAAGAAAAAGACGCATGTTATTTGTCAGTTGCTTACGCTTTGATGGGTGATTGACAACTGAAGGTGAGAATGGCCAGCCCCCGGGTCCTGTTATACCGGAATTTCCTGTTTAAAAGACCAAAACTTGCCTGAGTTGACACTAAAAGAGATCAATATCTTAAAGCAAAAACGGGCACTGACCAGGATTTAATCAAGGTTTTGTCTGTTCCCAGTTCCCACGCTTTTTCGTCATGCTTCCCAGTGATCCAGTAAACAAAATCGGGTGGGGCCAAATTGACCAACAAGGAAAGAGTTGCTCCTTAGGAGCCAAGGAGTCTGAACATAGTCTTTTTTCAGGGACCTTGCACAGGGCCCTGGTGTGGGCACCTGGTCAAAACAGGGCCTATGATTACAAAGTCAATGACAAAGCTAAATAAAATAAATATAAATAGAAACTGAGTTGCCACGCAAACGCGTCAAAATTGGTGAGGACCCGTCAGTAATCATGAGCAGAGGAGAGAAGCTACAGACCTGTATTAAGCGGCACCGTATTAAGCGGTCAACCTCTATTAAGCGGTCAGTTGTCAAACTCCCGAAAATTACTTCCCTTAATTACTGTAATCCTGACCTGTATTAAGCGGTCACCTCTATTAAACGGCCGCGGTCGCCCTATACTAAGTCCCAACGAGCTGTTTCTATTGTATTGACCGGTTTTAAACGGTCACTTTGTAAAAGGAAACAACTTTAATGACAAATAGCGTGCCAGGTAATTGAGTTTCTAAAGCCTTGGTCAAACGGCGCATGGTAGTCGATGATAGTTTATGATAACCAAAACTATCATCCACTATTATCAACTATCAAGCGGGTGGTCAAACGGCTCAAAGAAACTCGTGATAGCTGACGACAGTTTATAGTGAGCCTCTAGTGTCAGGCACCTGCCGAGTGTCAACATCGCAAACAAAACTTCGCAGGGATGAATTTTTTGCGGCGAAAGAAAGCAGCTGCCTGCTTCGTTTTCCTTCAGTTGTTGGAAGAAGTAACTGAAAATTAATCTTGAGAGCGCTAGTGGAGAAAACAGCTGACCGAAGAACTATCATCAACTATCATAAAGAATTTGAACAGGCTCAAAGTGAATGATGGTTGATGATAGTCGATGTTATACAATGAACTGTGTAAAACTCGCGTTTTGATTGGTCTAGAGGAGTGTGTGATTAGAGTATAGACGCACGATTGACGTCATCGAGTGGTGTGACCGGCGCACGTGATCAGAGTCTAGAGTCCAGCCAGAGCGACTGGTCAACAAAGTTTTGCAAACTGTTTTTGTGAGTAGCGGACAAACACAGGAAAATTTTCGCAGGAAAGGAAAACTTTCCAATAAAACATTGGGCAAAGACCGTTGAGAGCGACCTCAACCAGGACAAAAAAGCTAGAACTTTGTTGTGACGTGAAAGGAAGCAAATATTTGTCGAAATATGTCGCCGATAAAAATCCGGTAATGGCGAGTAAATCGATTACTGACAAATCGCAGTGAAGTGACTTACATGCTGTAATATTTTGGGGTCAGGATTTCCTTCTGGAATAAAGGTTAGTTTTGAAAATATTGTTAGTGAAATTCTTTCGGATTATACTCTAATTTAGACGATCACAATTGCATGTGTGTAGTAGTCTAAAACTGAGTTTGCCGGAAAGTTTTTGACTCAGCTCAGGCAACGCGATGCTCGCTCACGAAATGTGTTGAAATGTCTTCGTTATTGTATAAAACAAATACATTCCATTTTGCTGGAGAAGATCTACCAACGACCGAAGAATTTACATACCTTGGGAGCACAGTCAGACATGACGGTGGGGCAGGCAGCGACATCAAGAACCGCCTCAGTAAGGCCAGAAATGCGTTTAGAATGATGAACAACGTTTGGAAGTTATCCCAGTACAGCACCAAGACCAAACTAAGACTGTACCAGAGCTGTGTAATCTCCACCCTACTGTACGGCTCGGAATGTTGGAGGATGACAGAGAGCGACCACAACAAGCTGTCTACCTTCCACACGAAAAACCTCAGAAGAATCCTACGTATATTCTGGCCTGAAACCATCTCCAACCAAGAACTTCTTGCTCGCTGCAACCAGGACAGCATGGGAACCATCATTATGCGAAGACGATGGAAATGGATCGGACATGTCATGCGACGGGAGCAAGACAACATCACTCGCACAGCCCTTCACTGGACACCAGAGGGGAGACGCAGACGAGAACGACCCAAGATCACCTGGCGTCGGACTGTGGAAGCAGAACTGAAGACCTTACATCATACCTGGGGAACCATTCAGAGGCTGGCCCGGGACAGACAGGAGTGGCTTAATTTTGTTGCTGCCCTACATGCCAAGCCGGCATATGGGCATGAGTAAGTGAGTAATTCCATTTTGCCGTGGGTCTGTACTCTGATAACGCACAGAGGACGTCAAAACGAGGTAAGAACATCAGTCACGCTACTCGCCTGCGGCTCGTAGCGTACTTCTTTGTTCTCACCACTTTTTGACGTCATCTGTGCGTTATCAGAGTACAGACGCACGGCAAAATGGAATCTATTTGTTAAATAGCGCATTATAGTTGGTGGTCAAACGAGCGCGCGCGCTTTAATTATCATCGACTACCATCAACTATCTTCGACTATCATGCGCCGTTTGACCAGGGCTCAATGAGCTGCACGATCTTGGCGTTAATGTTTTATTAGTCCGTTTCTGTACTGGTGCCCTTTGTCAAACCATTTTATCGCCGAACTTTCTTAACCAAGGAAGTGATTTTGTGAGCGCTTTGGTGCATAAACCGCACACTAAGTTATTGAATGTTCTATGAAACCTCGTTGTTATTGTATTTGACATGTATTCTGTGCAACCACAAGGCCATTCCCCGAGGGTGACCGCTTAATACAGGTTCGGGTTCGACTGAAGTTAGAAAATAATAGAAGTCGCACATTAACATTCAAAATATTCGAAACTTAGAGGTAAATGTTACACAGTCAAGCAAAATTTGGCAGAAAATCGCAAGGGAATTTATTCATAAATTATGCAAAGGTTTCCGATACAAGTACTTTACTTTCGCACGACTGATCAATTTTAAATTAATAACCAGGATTAACTTAAAACCGTTCCCCAAGTGCAAATTAAAACGACCGTTAACCGAATAAAAACAAAAATAACGGTCAAAAACAACTGTACAGAAAATTAATATATAAACTTTAAACAAAAACAACAATACAAAAGATTGCCTGCTTTAGAACTAGCACTCAAATAA
The DNA here is from genome assembly GCF_977016875.1 of Pavona decussata. NCBI lineage: Eukaryota > Metazoa > Cnidaria > Anthozoa > Scleractinia > Agariciidae > Pavona > Pavona decussata. The sequence goes on from NW_028145569.1 coordinate 278,618, forward strand.
AATCGTAGTGAAGAAGCTAGAGCGTCATTTTGAAGCAGAAGACAAAAAATGTCAGTCTGTCAAGAGCTTCACGAATAATTGAAGATGAGAAAAAAGCTAACCTGATCAGTTTATTTTACAGCATTATCAGATGAATACATGTTACGGAGCGCGACGGACAAAACACGCGGCGACTTGTTTACTGACCTGTTGACTTGCGAAGCGAACTTTCTCCAACATTTCCTGGAGGTACTCGACAGGATCAATTCCTTCAATCAGCTTTTCTGCAAACTGATCTGCTGACAATAAAAATACTTGTTTAAATCTAAACTGGTTATTATATGATAAGTTAGTCGGCTGCCGGTGTTCAAACTTTTGTCAACAGAACAAGTTTGCGCCGCCTTCTTTCAAACTTGCAAAACGTTCAGTCTAAGTTCATAAGAAAAGATTTATCAAACACACTCACCATTTTTGCGGTGTTTAGGCTCTTTCCGCGATTAAACACAAGATGTAAGAGTTTAAAAGAAATTGACGAAGAACAATGACCGCAAAACGTTGTCTGCTTGTGTTTCAAACGTTTTCCTGTGCTGAATGAAAACTTTAACGAAGCACGATGTTTCCAACAAACCCACGTGCATTAAAAACACTTCGGTGATTGGCTAGTTTCAATGCACGGGTGGTCACGCATTAATGTTTCACTTTTTATTTATTAATATTTTTGCATACAATTAATTAACAACAAAATAATGAAAGTACTTTGATAAGTTTTCTGTCGGTGCGAACAACAGGTTCCAACCTGTTGGAACGGGGAAAAAAGTGAAATACCGTGTGCTTCGGAAAATTTGGAGCCGATTCGTGCGTTGATTTGAATTTCAGCCGGTTGAATCGGAGATTTTCGCTAAATGGAAGACGACCCAGGGCCACTGCCTATTCAGTTTTCAGAATCCGTTTTTTTTTTTTTTTTAATTGATTCTGTGTAATTCTGGTTAACCCTGTCTAAATAAAGTGTTGTTTCCAGCACAATACCGGAAGGGGAATATAGTATTCGGGAGTTTGGTTAGCCAACTAGAGAGCGCGAAAATTGCTATCCCTTATTAGGTCTGAGAAGTAGAACTGAGACAAATTTTTGTTCCTCGTATAAATTTCAGGTAGCATAATCCGACCGGTTTTTTCAAAACCTTTCCCTCCAACTCTAGCTTCTCGAATTCCTAATCCATGAGTTGACTAATCATGAATTGATTAAGCCGCACTTACGCAGCACCATATTTCCCTTGAAGAAATTCATCAGTCTAGTAGAAGATAAACAGTCGATTTAAATGTTCTTACATCATAGCCAGTCTTATATTAACGTCTTATTAATGCTGACAGTTCTGATGACTGCCAGCCATCTTTATCAAAACTTGAAAAAGACGAAAAGTGTCAGAAGCCTTAAATAGGCTTCTGAAGGTGTTAATTATTGCGATAATACGCAAAGTCACTCTGTAGACGCCCCCCCCCCCCCCCCCCCTCCGCACTGGTTTGCGCATTTATCGCAATAATTAACACCTTCAGAAGCCTATTTAAGGCTTCTGACACTTTTCATGTTTTTCAAATTTTGATAAAGATGGCTGACAGTCATCGGAACTGTCAGCATTAATAAGACGTTAATATAAGACTGGCTATGATGTAAGAACATTTGAATCGACCAATTTTTTCATATCTATTAATGACAGCCGAGGTGGCCTCTCTTATAAGCCTGGTGGTTTCTTGAGGTCTACTCCCCGTTATTGTAAATAAAATGATTTCTTTTTTTTTTAGTAAGGCAAGTAAATGATGATGATGATGATGATGATGATGATGATGATGATGATGATGATGATGACGATGACGCGCCGACGACTAAGGTTGATTTCCACTGCAACCATCACTTTTTGTTTTGTTGGGAGTTTTCGTGTTCTTGGTTGGTTTGGTTTATCAACATTTTAAACCAGCTGAAAACTCGGTTGAAAACGATGAGTATAGCGCACGCTGACATGTCAGCAGGCAAGAAACAAAATGGTGATCGATTGATACTGGTTAATTATTACTATACAACAGTTAACAATGCTGGCTTGATAATGTCGTCTGTATTGGAGTGCGTTCCAATTAACATGCCTAAGGAAATGTTCGAAGTGAACTTCTTTGGAGCTCTGCGCTCGATCCAAGCTGTGCTGCCAGGCATGAAAGCGAGGCAGAGTGGTCATATCATCAAAAACAGCAGCCATTTTGGAATCGTGGGAAATCCATTTCACGAACTCTACTGTACATCAAAGTTCGCCTTGGAGGGGCTCTCTGAAGCTTTGGCTCCCAATTTGCTCCAATTTAACATCCGGTATAGGTTTAGTTCAGGGACTAGTTCAGTGCGTTCAATTCTCTGATATCTATTGCCTGAGGTCAGTTCTTGAATAGTCAGAACACAGGCCTAACTGGGAGATTCAGTTACATCTCGAAATAGTTTCAGTTACATTTGATCATGTTATGCGGTGGCACAATAGCCTCTTTCCTAGTCGACAGAACATGACCGTATTTAACCTAGGCGGTTTTGAATTTCGAATTCTCTCTAAGCTTGAGGTTGGGGGCGCGAGTCTGCTTAACAACGTAAGGGCAACATTATTAAAGCTATTGCTATGACAGTGAGACCTAGAGAATATATACTACGTCCAACACTGTTTCCACTGAGCTCCGTCAAATGTGACAATGACGTCACATGCCGTGGAAATTACGTCATTAATTCTGAACAGCCGCAATTCTTCTAGATAATTCTTGGTTTGTTCAAAAACCCCAGAAAACGGTTAAAATTGGCTGATAAGGGAAACCAAAGCGAACCGGCTAAAATTCCATACAAACCAAATCGGGACGACAACAAATGATATTTTAATCAAACGCAAAATAAAATCAAAACATATCAAATTCTGCCCAGACAAGTTTGCTGACTCGTCAGTGAAGAAGGTTAAAAATCCACTGAGAAGTTGAGTACAGCCAACTAATCCAAAGTTTTTTTCAGGTTTCGCGGCGCCACCTGTTTCTAATAACACCAATAAGGTCATAACCGGGAAAGTTACTGTTCTTATCACTGACCGTTTTCAGTCACGTTTCTTTGCTTCATAGGTGTTCTATACTGGAGCCAGGTCCTGTGGAATCCGCTCTATGGGGAAATATGGAAGCCTGGATGAAGAAGTACGAAATGTCAACACCTGACGAAAAGAGTCTAGCATTCAAGGAAATTGCTAGGGGAAAGGTGCTTGGTTTGATCGGTGAAACAAGTCAGAGTGGAATGGAAGTCGCTGAAATAGTGAAAACCATCATTTTGAGCAAAAAGCCAAACCTACGCTATCAAATTAATGATAAGTTTAATCTCGAAGAGGTGAAGGCTAAGCTCACGGATCCACCTGGCAACGTATTGGTGGAAATGTTAAAAAAGAGCTACTTCGGATAAGTGGAATAAATTATTCAACTCATGGATCGATATTTTTTTGAAAAGAAAAAATTGACTTAAGAAAGTGTTTTAAAAGCGCAGAGATCGTAATTGAGTTCAGTATTATTTTTTTTTTATCTTTGATCTGAGAACGCTTTTATATCAAACAAGAGTAGTTGTTGTAAGTTGTTAAGTATGCCTTGAAATAAATATGTTTGTTTAATCAAACTTCGGTCGTTGGTCATTCAGTTTTCAATATTGAGGCATGTATTAATGTTTTGTACTCGGAGTGCAATATAAAATAACACGTAGACAAGGTAGATTTAGCCTGCGTACTGAAGGGGAGAGAACAAGGGGCTCGCACGCGACGCGCGAGGGAAGCAAGTAAGAGTGAAATTTCCCACTTTTCCTCGCTCCTCTCGCGCGTGTTGGGCATCACAAGGTAGCAATTCTGTGAAACACGAAATTATA
>NW_028145569.1:287500-317500 GCF_977016875.1 Pavona decussata
AAAATCTTTGCGTGCCCGTACCACTTACATGGGGAATAGCCAATACTTAACTTACCATGGAGGGAAAGGGCAAAATTTTTTTCAGAAATAATAAAGAATCTTATAAAAATAATATTAATAATAATAATAATAATAATAATAATAATAATAATAATAATAATGATGATGATAATTTTTTTAATTCTTTATTAAAATATTCCACACAAATTGCTATTTACAAGTTAAAAGTATATAAAAAGAGCTATTAAAAACCTATTCACAATTTATTTCGATTAAAAAAAGATAATATTTTCAAGCAATAATGTTTTTGTAAAGAAAAAGAAGAAAAAACCAAATGTCATGAAGTTTTAAAAAATGAAATTCGGCATTTTAAAATCAGTTCCACTTGATAAAAAGAAAAGAACAAAATAAACAAAAAAATATGTAAATAAACAATAATAATAATAATAATAATAATAATAATAATAATAATAGTAATAATCATAATAGTAATTAAATAAACTGATAATTTATATAGCGCTAATACTACAAAAAATATTCAAAAGTGCTTTAGAAACCAAGCGACTAAACGCAAAAAAACTTAGTTGACAGTTAAAAACGCGTGTTGACCCCTACTACTTTAAAATGAAGGTATTAAGCCTGCTCAAAACATGGTTAATTTTTGTTGTGTGCAGGAGTCATTTAGACTGTTTTTCCTGAGTCCATTGGGATGAAAATTAAAATCGCATAAAGAATAGTACGTATGATACCATTAATACTTCATACTAAAGCTTTTGGGATGTATTGTTTCGATTTTGTGTGAAGAGGAGAATTTTATAGAGAAGTGCCGATAAAGAATATTTACTACCAAGTTTCTTTTCGGATTGCGCAATAACCCATAGATCTCCTTTTCACATACAGTCATAAGTCCCGTAAATTACCCTTTTGATAGGAGATTAAAAACTGATATACGGGTTATAGATTTACGGCTGAAATATCAGAAACAGAAACAACCTTCTTGGATACAAAAATACACAAAGGCGAAAGATTCAATAGAGAAGCAGTGCTTGATGTGCGTACTCGCTTCAAGCCCACTAAAACTTTCCAATACACGCACTTCATGTCACCCGACTAGTGTCAAAAGAGGATTTGTCAAAGGAGAGGCCCTTAGAATGCTAAGAACAAACTCCTCTAAAACAAAATTTAAGAGAAAATGAACAAATTCAAAGCAAAACTTCTCGAGAGAGGCTTCCCAGGAACTTCATTGAAAAGACACTCTCAGAAGTATACTTTGAAGATAGAGGACGAGCTCTCCTACAAAAAGAAAAAGAAAACAAACAAATATTGCCTTTTGTAATTCAATATCAACTATCAGTGCCAAACTTGAAACAAATACTACTCAATAAACGGCATTTAATAGAAGAAAATCCATCGCTCAAAGAAATTTACAAGGGAAAAACCCCTCATTTCATACAGGAAAGGGTGTTCCCTAAAAGATATACTCACGAGGACAAAACTCTGATTAAGGCTAAAACACGCACGCGAGAGTCGCGCAGGCCTGTCAACCCCATTATTACCTTATTGCCTGACCATGGCCTAAAATGCAACAGAATTTACTGACGGCCGAAGGACTCGTAGCATCCCCTGGCTGGATCAACACAGAAGAATATTGCCTTATCATTCTATGACGTAATCAAAACACAGGAGGAAAATACTAAGTTCCCTCAACACAAACTTCCCAGTTTCAGAGCGGAGCAGAGCGATAACAAAAACACAGCCATTACTAAAGCGGCCTCTAGCCCTCAATTTAACGCATTGCATAGCTTTCTAAGAAGCTACAATGCTAAAGAAAGGGTCAAGAGACAAGTAATCGTGGTAAGAAACACAACATCTTGCAACAAAAGGAGGTAGCTGGCCCGTTAATACAAAGACTGCAAGATAATGTAATGTAATAATTATTAAACGGTTCAAATCCTATTCTTATAAAGCTATAAAAAGAGAAGCTATACTGTCACCAGACGCACTTAACTGAGCCATACCAAGCCTGACTCAAATGCGTCTCCCTCTACTAACTATGATGCCACAAATGGCATTAGAGCGACAGTCGCTAAACAGAAACAATCAGAGGTCAAAATAGTTTAATTTGAGATCAAAATGCAAAACATGCGACAGTTAAGCACATGGCTTTGTTTAGTGACTATCGCGCAAATCCCCCAAATCACGGCTCATTTCATAGAGAAAAGGGTGTTCTCTAAAAGATATACCCGTGAGGGCAAAACTTTTATTTAGGCTAAAACACGCACATGAGTTGCGCAGGCCTGTTAACTCCATTGTTGCCTCACATTCCCAAGATCTAAATGTTAATTCTCCTTACTGACTGCCATACATTCTTCAGAGCGTCAGTTATGGTAATCTGATGATATGCCTAGAAAAAAAAATTCCTAGGTGATAAATTTCTTTATTCTCCCCACCTGTTTGCTTGACACTGTATCGGTCTTGTAAGGAGAAAATGTATATTAATCACGCTTGCAATTAAGTGAAAGGCTTAGTACAAAATAATCCAGTTTTCAGTGGAGGCATTATTTATTTATTTATATATTTCCTCTTTGCCCAGCTTCCGTAACTACTGTTTATTTTCAAAGAGAGACATAAAACTACTACTGTTCTCTATACTGTTTTCTATTTTAAAATGAAGTTTTTTGTGAACAAAAAGGGCTAGAAAACCTTAATGCATTCCATTGCTTGTGCTTACTCGTGATCCTTCACGCACCAGCATCACTATACAAACTCTCCTTACTTATCTCCTTATATTTTGTTGAGTACTGATTTGGGGAAATTGGTTAAACATCAACATAATTTATCTTTCGGTAATAATTTCTTCCATTTTCGTTACATTTTTCTTCTATAGTGCACTGATTTGATGAAGAGAAAATTGTTGGTTATCACCATTGGGTTGTAAAGGGTTAATCTTGTACCCAAAGGACGACAAATAACCCCGTTACAAAAGTGCCTTATGAAGTTTCCAAAGTGCCCCATTTAGTTACCAAAGTGCCATATAAAAATGCCCCTGTTACGAAGTTACAAAAGTGCCCTTTAAAAGTGCCCTATACTTTTACCAAAGTGCCCTAAAATGTTACCAAAGTGCCCTGTGGTTACGAAAGTGCCCTATAGGTTACGAAAGTGCCCTAACCAGGTTACAAAAGTGCCCGTACCTCTAGCTCTCTCTCTCTCTCTCTCTCTCTCTCTCTCTCTCTCTCTCTCTCTCTCTCCTACTTCAGTTAAAATACAGGTTTTCTTAGTTCGAAATTAAGGTTACTGATAGGTTTCGCAAGTGTCTTTAGGGAAATCTTGCGTACGCGCGCTGTTTCGATAAAACCACGGAAAACTATATATCACTGTAAAGCTGATAAATTGAAGTTTGTGAAAAAATAAATGTTTTTTTTTTTTCATTATTTCGTTGGATAAATAAGCGTTCAGAGGCCTGCAAACTCAATATCAACGACGTGTACGAACTGAATTACCCACTCTCACGTAAAGGCGCACAACCAAACAAACTGCACAATATCAATCAGGAGATATTAAATAGGCTAACAAAGTCCGAAGTCCAAAGTCAGGATTTTCTTTATTCGTATTGGTTTATGAGATAACCCATCCTAAAGTTGGACAATGGAAAATTTTTGTAGTCGCGTCAGAAGTTAACACGTCACGGGAAAAATATTTTGAATTTCGTAAAAGCCGGTCAGACACACTTTGACGCATTAATATCTGAGAAACATTCTGGCCAAATTTCCGTTGAAATCTGGCAAATCTACATACCTTATTAATTCATTTGAAAATGGGGAATTCGCGCAAAAACAAAAGCCGTGTTTTCGGCCTTGAAACATTTTCAGAGTTCTCGCACGTCATTAAAATTCTTGTCAACGCGCTCATGCCGCCAGCCAATCAAACAAAAAGAAGCATTCCCTGCGGACTTCTATTACAAAACAATAATTTAAATTCGCGCGAAGGTATTCAGCGTTACCGTAATTGTGAAGTGATATCGTAATGCATGGGAAAAGTTAAGTCTGGTGCGAGAACGCCACCGGCTGAATCAATACATTCATCGATCCTATTACTTGAAAACAGATTTGAATGAGTTAAAATTGGACTGAATGAAAAACTGATACCAGCACTGGATATATCACCTTTACTAGTAACCTTGCAAAGTTTCAGCATATTAGGTGTTATGTCAGCTTAGGAAATGTAAGATGAAATTTGACAAAGTTACAGACGTTTGTATGACTGGGGGTATACGTCATACCCCCAGTCATACAAACGTCTGTTAATTTTTCATTTTTCAGCTTACATTTTCTCAGCTGATATTACACCTGATACGCTGAAACTTAACAGGGTTACTAATGTAAAAGTGCTCTTTCTAGTGCTGGTATACGTTTTTAATTTTAACTTGTTGGAATTTTCGGCCGCCGTTTTGGAGAAGGGTCTATTAAAGCGTTCGCTCGTTTTATTTATTTATCTATTTATTTATTTATTTATTTATTTATTTATTTATTTATTTCTCACAGAATCATGTCTTTAAGTGGATCATCAATAGTCAATCATGGACCCCTTACTACAGATGCGGAAGTTCTTATTCCGCTTGGACATGGACAGGTGAATTCTAGTGTGAACGAACTTATATATTGTTTATGGCTTGTTTATGTTAGCCTTTGAACTTTTTTTTGTCTTATTGAAGCGAAATGAACTTGGTATCCCTTGTTTTATTCTTCTCTAACATGTCCTCGCTTATTAGCTGAAAATGTTGGAAAAATAATAAGCGCCCAGGGAGAGGGGGGGGGGGGGGAAGGGTTAAAAAGTCATTTTATTTAAGTATTTCAATGTATTTAGCGCACAGCACTAATTGAGGACACTTTCCAGATCAAATTGGAATGTAGAAATGTTAGTTTTTGAGGAGAATTGAAAACCGGAGTTCCCGGAGAAAAACCTCTCGGAGCAAAGACGAAAACCAACAGCAAACTTAACCCACATATAATACAGAGTCCGGGAATCGAACCCGGGCCACAATGGTGGGAGGCGAGTGCTCTCACCACTGCGCCATCCCTGCTCTCCGAGAAGCAGGGACCAGCAGGCACCGTATAAATACGGTTTTTCTATTCCGGAACAGTCCCAAATGTTTAGATACGTCCTTAATTGCTTTCCTTGTACTATACTACTTTGTTCTTTGCAGACCTTCCATCTGAACACCGCATCTCACTTGAGCCCATCACAAACTGCCGATTCTAGACGATGCGGCGCGAAGGAATGTCGAATTGCTGCAGGTGAGTTGTCTTTCTGTACAGAGCTATGTTATAGTTGCACATTGCTTCAAGGTCATCCTGTCAAATTTCAGCATTCACCAGGGGCCTAAATCCCCCGGTGGAGGGGGATATTCCCATATGTATATATACTGTACAGGCATGGGCCGCTGTGCAGGGTATGTTTTCGAAACAATTAAACTGTTTGAAAAACGTACCCTTCACAGCGGCCCATGCCTGTACAGTATATGGGAGTCTGGAATAGGGTATAAATTTCATAACGTTAGTCTAGAATATGTTATAATATTGAGAAAAAGTAAGTCTTGAACGGGTTCCTGGGAACAATTGGGTAACAATTTCTGATGTCTGGTCTAGAATGGTATAGGGAAAGGGGAACAGAATCCCAGTGGTACAAACCCACCGAAAAACCCACTAGGCACCCCTGGCCTGATTCTTGTATCTCCCGATAACCATTTATGTTGTCCAGACGCTGTTTACGATACGAGTAGTCTCAGTCTTGTTTTTATTATGGATAGAGAGAACAAGCAAGCTCGAAAATTACCTCCCACGAGAAGTTACGGTGATGCAATTTTTGCGTGTGTTCGCGTACATCCCTCGCATCGCTTGTATCCCTCCCTTTGTATCTACCCGTATATGTAGTGTAAACGTTCTTTTTATGTTTATAATGTGTATAGACTAAGTTTCAGTGTTCAATCATGATGGCTTTCGTTCTTATAAGTTGGTTTGTCCGAAGTAGCGCCGTGCCAATACGTATATTTTTCTTTTTTTCGTTCTTATTTTTTATTGGGGTCCCAGGGAATGGCTGTCAACTTTTTAGGGGAATGGTTAGGTAGTGGGTTTACCCATCAAGGGACCTAGGGTTCTATTGTATGCCCAGCTGCCTCAGGACGAATTTGTAAAATAAATAAATAATGTACCTCGATAGGGATTCCTTTCTTCTTTTTTGTGATTATGAAGCTACATTGAAAATCTACATGCCATTGAAGAAGACATTGAACAAGCTCGAAATAAAGTCATGGAAAATCGATTAATAGACCTTTCACAGTCACCATTTTTCTCATGTTATTGCTGAGATCGTACGTTTCCATCGAACTGCCGCCATCTTGGTAGTTTTAGCACTCTCCCCAGGTTCCGCTCGTCATTACAAGCAAATTGCGGCAATTCGATTGAAGCCTGCGATCTCGACAATCACGGAGGAAGGGGGGGGGGGGGGGGGGAAGTGGGGGGGAAATAGGTAGCCAGCAGCTAGTAAGTACCTACTAATATAACATACCTAAAGAAGCGCTAACTATTGGAAAAAATTTCACCATCATCTGCAGTCATATAAATCTTAATTCGTCGCTCCACTTGTAATCGTAATTTCACCGCTTTAAAAATCTAAAAAAAACAGAGCTCAGGCTTAAAAACAATTCAATTTTAAGCAGAACCAGTTTCTAATTAAACCGTGTGATCGAAACTTACTAAGCGCTAAGCTATCTTTACTGGCTTATGCGATTTCCAGCACTCCTAGTTTATTTAAAACAATACAGAGAAACCATGTCTCAATTGCACCACGAAACAGTAATTCTTACGTTTAGGGCAGGGCCCGCAGAGCGGATTTTTGAGTGGGGGGTGGGGGGGAGGGGGGCTAAAGCAAACGTGTTAGCGTGAGACAACTAGGGAGGTCCGGGGACATGCTCCCCCAGGAAAAGTTTAAACTTAAGTCTTCTGAAATGGCTAGAAATGCATAAAAAACTGTCAACACTCATGTAAACTTTTAATGGTATCAGCTAAAATATGTTTTCTTTTCTTTTGAAGAAAGGAGTCAATGCTTCAGTCTGGCCTTAATTACATTTGACCAACACATCAGGCTGATGAGACAGAAATTTTCGACTTGTTTTCTTGTGAAAGCCAGCAGCTTGTGAAGACCCAGTTTCGTAGTTCGTGTTTCCGTAAATAGTATGTGCTTCTTTATTCGTTATGACAGCGGGACTGAATGATCCAAGATGACCATAGCTGTACATAATTATCCGTTTCAAATATTTACACGTGAAGGCGATAAGTAGCTTTCATAATGAATGCCTTTATGCAAAACCCCCCTGGAACTTAATTATCCAGTGATGAAACTTTATCTTCGTAAAACATCGATCCAAGAACGAAAGAAAACAGAAACAACGGCTGAAATTCCATTATTTCACGGTTGAAATCTAGTCGTCCGTTCAGCAGCAAAACTAACGAAAAACTATCTGAAGTCGGAGAAAACCTTAATATACCCCAGCCCCTCCCCCTCCGCGGTCCCTGTAAGAGTTCATTCTTGCAGCTTAAATCTAGGAATTGTTTTTTTTTTTTTTTGGCTTGGTTTTCTTTTGAAATTTGCTTCTTTTCTTGCTATTCCTATCCTCTAGAAGTTAAATTTCTGAAATAAATGTCGTTGATCACCAAATATTAAGCTCTTATAAATAGAGAAAAGAAAATAACAGTTTCAGAATGAGGCATATGAGTGTATGCCGGTAGTAAAGAAAGACTTTTTTCTACACACTTATTGTATTGAATTTTTAAGATACAAATTTTCTCTTTCTCTGCCAGATTGCTTATCAATGTTCTGAGTAAGCAGCAAAGAAGAAGAAAAACATGACTAAAGTATAAGATTCAATCTACAACATTGCTTTTCAGCACAAACTTTTCCTGGAAAAAAAATGCTAACACAATTTGGTCAAGTAAATAATTTGCAATTTTATAGAGAGTCCACGGTATTCCCTATCTAAAAACAATTCTAACAAAATCACATGATACTCAAAATTAACAAGCTATTTACAGTCTCTTGTACGAGTTTCTTGTCATCGTTTTCTTCTCAGACGATTTCTTAATCATGTAAGCCGTCACAAATGGTCCTGCGGTCTTTTCTTCATTTATCACAGATTTGCGTTCAGCAGCTATAAACCAAAAACATCAGGAAGGCAAACTTCAATAACAACGACAAATGTAAAAAAAATATATTATGGTAAATCTCAAGTAAATATTATGGACAACAACAGATGTCTGAAATAATTATGCAAGATGGTGTTGTAGTGACCGAATTTTTTTTTCTAATTTTTTGTGTTTTCTTTTTCTTTTTCCTTCTTTCTTTCTGTTTTTTTTTTTTTTTTTGGCCTCTGTAAAGGAGGAACATAGTTTCTAAATCAACTTCAAAACCTTTAAGACATATAACGGGGAAGGGATCTCTCCTCTTTTTTTTAAGAAGTTAAAGGAGATTAGCTACAATAGCTTTAATGAGAGCGAGTAAATTCTTTTATTTCAAACCTTGATCAATCTACTCACAGAGCAAATCAGCTACTCTTCTCCGCCCAATTCTAGTGTGACGTCATCACCAATGAGTACAAAGGGAGCCCAGTAATCTGCTGCACTAAACTCGTCAGATTCTCTCATGGATTTCATGGCTTGGTTCAGAGCTGCACTGGCACTTTCACCTTTCATTAAGTGCTGATAGAATCTTTTCATGAACTCCATAGTAGCCTCGTCATCAATCGCCCACAATGATACCAGAACAGAGCGAGCACCAGCACCCAAAAATGCCCGTGCGATGCCAACCACACCCTCAGCCTTAATCTCCCCACGGGCACTATGACAGCAACTCAGCACAACCAACCTTGCTCGCATATGAACATTCAGTATATCTTTCATTGTTAAAAGGAAGTCTTCCTCAATAGGAGTCCCTGATACCGGTGAAGGATTTGGTGCTAAGAGAATTTCTCCTGTTTCCATTCGCCCATGTGCTGCAATGTGCACCAAAGCAACCGAGGAGAGTCGTTTCAATACTTCATTCTTCGTGGCATGCTCTCCAATAAGCGGCGTAGTGTGAAGTATTCGCCCAATCATCTGCGCTTCTTTTCGTGCGAATGGCAGCTGCGGCCACTTTGTCCTCTCAAAAGTAACCTTTTCGATCCAAGGATCACCCACGATCAGCGCCCCACTATTAATGTGGTAATCATCGGGACAATCTGCTATCAATTTCAAACTCGTCAGCGATGGAATCACGCGGATTCTGAAAGATTCGCAGAGGTATTTGGAATCTGAGTCCATGAATGCAGCGAAAGGAGCCAAACACAGTGGACCCTCGGGAACGAATATTACTTCCTTTTCAAGTAACAAATCTTGTATAGGACTAACGATGGTCTCATATAGTAAACTTAAGGCAGTATTCCGGGAACTGGAGGATTGATTTTGCTTCTTTCCGGGAGGGGATCTCGCATTTGAGAGATTGTCATCTTTTGCCATGTCCAGTGAACGATCCTCACATTTGACAAAAGCTCTTCCACGAATTTTCTTCAGTGTGGTATCCAAGAAATCCTCGGCATCAACTTGGCCATCGGGGATCTGTTTCACTCTTAGCTGTACAACGTTTCCTTTCTGTAAAACCCAAAATACTACTTTCTGGTCCCAGAGGGCTATAAAAACTGTATTGGAAGGATGATAACTGTAAATGTGAGTTTTGGTTTTTATTTCTGTGCGAGATTCGGCTCGGGTGTTTTTGGATGCATACTTGAACTCCATGAGATCATTCAGAGCCTGTGCGCGTCCCTCCTCAGCAGATAAGAGTGCCTCCACAACCTTACCTTGCACTAAAAACAAACGCCATAAATTAGCATATACGTTTTGGTGCAAATGGCGCAAGCTCACCTTCCAGTCATCATTAAACGCAAGATCGCGCCTTACATCATTTAACGTCTTTATACAGTGTAGATGGCATTCTTCAGCTTGGCATAAAGAACCAATTGAGTGAAAGGCAACTCCAAGGTTACTAAACGCTTTGCTCATTAAGACTCTGTCTCCCATTTGTTTTGCGATTTCTAGGCTACGTTCATGGTAGTGTATGGCTTTTTGGAAATCTCCGAGTTTCTGATAATATATGCCTAGATTACAATACGTCCTTCCTTCATTTGAGACGTCTCCCACTTTTCTTGCGATTTCTAGGCAACGTTCATGGTAGTGTATGGAGTTTTGGAGATCTCCTAGTCCAAGATAATCGCTTCCTAGATTACCATACGCCGTTCCTTCAGTTGAGACGTTTCCCACCTTTCTTGCGATTTCTAGGCAACGTTCATGGTAGTGTATGGCTTTTTGGAAATCTCCGAGTCTCTTATAAGCGTTGCCTAGATCACCATACACCATTCCTTCAACTGAGATGTCTCCCACTTTTCTTGCCATTTTTAGGCTGAGGTCATGGTAGTGTACGGCTTTTTTGAAATCTCCGAGTCTCTCATAATCGTTGCCAAGATTACAATACGCCCTTCCTTCACTTGAGACGTCCCCTACTCTTCTTGCGATTTCTAGGCAAAGGTCATGGTAGTGGATGGCTTTTTTGAAATCTCCGAGTTCCTGATAAGCATTGCCTAGATTGTCATACGCGATTGTTTCACCTGGGACGTCTTCCACTTGTTTTGCGATTTCTAGGCAAAGTTCATTGTAGTGAACGGCTTTTTGGATATCTCCGAGTCCAAGATAATCGCTGCCTGGATTACCATACGCCGTTCCTTCAGTTAAGACGTCTCCTACTTTTCTTACGAATTCTAGGCAAAGGTCATGGTAGTGAATGGCTTTTTTGAAATCTCCGAGTCCACGATAAGCGTTGCCTAGATTACCGTACGCCTTTCCTTCAATTGAGACGTCTCCCGCTTTTCTTGCGATTTCTAGGCAAAGGTTATCGTAGTGGATGGCTTTTTTGAAATCTCCGAGTCCATCATAAGCGTTGCCTAGATTACAATACGCCTCTCCTTCAAGTAAGACGTCTCCCACTTTTCTTGCGATTTCTAAGCAAAGATCATAGTAGTGAATGGCTTTTTTGAAATCTCCAAGTCCCTGAAAAGCGTTGCCTAGATTACAGTACGCCTTGCCTTCAATTGAGACGTCTCCCACTTTTCTTGCGATTTCTAGGCAACGTTCATGGTAGTGTATTGCTTTTTGGAAATCTCCGAGTCTCTGATAAGCGTTTCCTAGATTACCATACGCCTTTCCTTCAACTAAGACGTCTCCCACTTTTCTTGCGATTTCTAGGCAAAGGTCATGGTAGTGAATGGCTTTTTTAGAATCTCCGAGTCCAAGATAAGCGCTGCCTAGATTAAAGGACGCCATTCCTTCAATTGAGACATCTCCCACTTTTCTTGCGATTTCTAGGCAACGTTCATGGTAGTGTGTGGCTTTTTTTAAATCCCCTTGACTGTAATAAACGTTCCCAAGATGACAAAGAATCTCCACTTCTTGTAATTTGTCTCCCGTTTCCTTTGCAATTTTAAGTTCACGTTCATAGTATTGCAGTGTTGCTTGGAGATTCCCGGGAATGTTATTAGCAGAGGTCCAACTTTTTCTACAGCTGTTGTTGGCAGCTCTGCCTTTTTCCTGTCAAACATAAACATAACTGTTTTATTTATTTATTTATTTATTTATTTATTTATTTTTTTAATTTTATTCAACTAGCGGAATAAATGGAAATCGAAAAAGTTGCTTGCTGATTATGGGTGTTAGCCTTGCTGTTGAAATTGGTTCCTGACTGTCAAATGTTACACAGCGTAATTTATTTTGAATCTACTTAATTGATTTTCGACTTTAAGAAACGAGTACACTTTTACAAAGAATTTTAATAATCTTAATTGCCATCATCATCATCATCATCATCATGATGGTCACTGCCGTTATACATCAACAATACAAGGCGGGCAGGAAAACCAGTGATTCATCTTCTTTTATATTATGTATATAGAGAAAAGTAGCTCTCAAATGAAAACAAACGAAATATCACAGGACGAAATGATAGTTTTACTTATCGTTAAGTAAAAACTTAAAGGTCAATTTTTTAAAAATAAGTACTAGTGAGCAGCACACAGCAACGAATCTTGTTAACTTGTTTTATTATCCGACAGGTTTCGTGTGATAACTACACACTTCGTCAGGGATAGAACAAGATAGTTTGGGGAACTTATTTTATACCTAAATTTTACAGTACAAATGACGTTCCACTAGGGTGTGAACAGCAAAAGCAACCACAGACATACGTGCAGGATGTTACAAAAATCCTGCCGCTAGGTGTGTAATGCATAATTTTGGGGCTCACGGATTTAACGTTAAATCCCAGACATACGTGCAGGATATGTCAAAAATCCTGCCGCTAGGTGTGTTGGGGCTCACGGATTTAACGTTAAATCCGTGAGCCCCAAAATTATACATTACACACCTAGTGGGTGTTTTTGCTGTTCACAACCTAGTGGAACGTCATTTGTACTGTAAAATTTAGATATAAAATAAGTTCCCCAAACTATCTTGTTCAATCCCTGACGAAGTGTGTAGTTATCACACGAAACCGGTCGGATAATAAAACAAGTTAACAAGATTCGTTGCTGTTTGCTGCTCACTAGTACTTATTTTTAAAAAGAAATTTACAGTGCAATTAAAGGTTATGGGAAGTGTTCTTCAAGTGTGCTTTACTTAATCTATAATCATGCTTAAAGAGGTCATTTCGTCCTGTGATAGACAATGACACACTAAAATTTTCCAATTTTAAAGGTGGGACCAAGTTTCAACAGAGGTTAATGAGGAGATCTTTTCTGAAGTGGGGAATTATGTTCCAAGTAACTGCATTGCAAGTTTGCGTTTTTTCTTTTATATTTTCCTTTTACCATTCTTATTATTCTTCTTTCTTAGTTAAACGAGGCGAACATTTCACTCCTTGAGACAAAATTACCACTTTATGATGACGGATATATATTTTAATTATTTTGAAATCTATTTTACTCTGGGCGGAGGGCAAAGCGACGGAACGTAATGCGGAGAATGTTTTGTTTCAACAAGCCATCATTGTATAACCTAGATTTCATTCAATTTGGCTTTGTTTCGCGATACATGCTGTTTTTTGTTTGTTTGTTTGTTGTTGTTGTTGTTGTTTTTTTTTTCAGATAGTAAAGAAACTATTGTTAACCACAAAAGAAATCCTTTGTGGAGACGGATACAGGTCCGAGTTGTACAAAAAGAACATTAACTTTTTACGTTCTTAGCTGTAGCCAGGACGGCAAAATGTTCAATTCCTAACTTTTCAAAAGAAACTTATTAACATAAAGTTATTGAAACGATAAAAGCCAAGGATACAGAAGAGAAAAAAATCAAACTTTCCTTTGTTGCTTAGAAAAAAAGGTTTTAAGACGAAAACATACAACTACGCGCCTTCTTTTGATTCTTCCACACTTGAACGCTGGCTCATCGGTTCCTTTGGTTTTTTCCAACACCATCGCCTGGTATTTTGAATTGTTTCTCTTCATGAATACCATTACACGCAAACCATATATCAGCACTAATAAGATCATTGTTGATTGTTTCTTCAACTTTGGAGAGTTCATTATTATTTTAAGTGTGTTGGTTATTTTCCAAAAAACGTCAAGGGAAAAAGCGTTGGTTACTGTTCAAAGTGTGAAGTATAATGCAATAAGTTTTTTTTAGAAATGCAGAGAGTTATTAAATTTCTTATTTCTTAAGTACTGACAGAAATACATGTAACTAACTTTAGCACTGTTTGTGAACTTTGTACAGAAGTGAAGTTGTCTCAAATTTGCATGTCTGTCACATTTTCTAATGGATGTAATTAAATGTTGAGTAAATGAGTTATTTTCTTGCTTTGCACAAACACAAAATTTAATTTTGTATGCATATAAATCCATTTTTTCTTGGAGCAAATGTGCGTTCTTAATCACATTTGCATTTGTTTCTCACATTTGCTACAGTGTGCAGTGTTGAGTAAAAACTGTAAATTTCGTTCAAACGTGAGGTTTGATTTATGTGCAAATGTGATCAAACTGAAGCAAATACGTTTTACCTCATTTGTCCACCACGTAAATCCATTTTCCTTGGAGCAAACGTGTGTTCTTACTCATATTTACCGGCTTTTGTTTGCTTGCAAATGTCGTGCAAACATGAGATTTGATTTATGCGCAAATATGACCAAAGTTAAGCAAACGT
This sequence comes from Pavona decussata, assembly GCF_977016875.1. Lineage (NCBI taxonomy): Eukaryota > Metazoa > Cnidaria > Anthozoa > Scleractinia > Agariciidae > Pavona > Pavona decussata. Next base: position 301,768 of record NW_028145569.1, read on the forward strand.
GATATTTTACCACATTTGCTCACCACGTTAATCCATTTTCCTCGGAGCAAATGTGTGGTGTTACTCATATTTACCGGCTTTTCTTTGCCTGTAAATGTCGTGCAAACATGATATTTGATTTTTGCTAAATATGACCAAAGTTAAGCAAACATGATCTTTTACCACATTTGCTCACCACGTAAATCCATTTTCCTAGGAGCAAATGTATCGTGTTACTCATATTTACCGTAGAGGTAAAGTTGTTTTGAATGTGTACTTCCTCTTGCACATTTGCAACGGTGTGTGAATATTGCGTAAATGCGGTATTTACCATGTTTGCTTTGCTTGTAAATGTCTTGCAAAAACGTTATTTGATTTGTGTGCAAATATGGCCAAAGTCAAGCAAACACACTGTTTTATCGCATATTTGCTACCCATGTAAATCTGTTTTCTTGGAGCAAAAGTGTGTATTATCTTCACATTTATTGTAAAAGTAAAGTTGTTTCAAATGTGTTCATCTTTCTCACTTTTGCAACGGTGTGTAAATATAGTGTAAATGCTTTAAACGCAAATCTCGTTCAAACATGAAGTTTGGTTTTTGAGCAAATATGACCAAATTTGATCAAATATGGTATTTACTTCACATTTGCTACCGTTTTGCTACTTTTGCAAATCCCTTTTTTGGTGCAGTGTTAAGCCGGTCATTACGAAGATTTAATATAGACTGTGATTTTTGTTTCTTATAGAGTTTGTTAGTTCTTGTTAAATTCATGTTTAAAGTTGTACTAAATTTAAGCCTCGACATAAAGTAACCCTCACGGTGATTCTCTCTGATGAGGTAAAACTCCTTTGAAACTCGTAAAACGTAAAGTGTCCGATCAAGCAGATTCTGGTTTTAGTATAACTATTAGTACGTGAAAGTCTTGCAACACACAAAAAATAAGCCAAATCTATTTTTCAAGTCTGAGCCACCAGAACGTCCTTACGGAGACTTTCTCTTAACTCAATCAAGACTCCATTAAAGGTGTATGAACATCGCTTTTGATACTTTTGCTATAAACATGAATACACAAAAGATGGTGATATTTAGCACTGCAATACAATTACCACACACCCCTTTTGAAATGGCGCTGATATCTCCGAACTTTAAATTTCAGAAAAATACTAAACAACTTTAACCAAATTCTGTACGCATTGTTAATAACACACTTTACAAAGACACAAACTCCAAATTTTCCTATTCCGCCGTTTCCACTTATACTGATAAGAATTATTGCTAGTTTTATTGAGTTAAGAAACGCCGACAGACCCAGCAGTTAGAAATTTTGATCACCCGATCGTTTTCAATAGATTGTGAACATCGTTCTCAACTTTGTCTGGATGCTGAACATATTTGTATAGGCTACATTTAGTGAGTCAACCAAAACTTCTTAATTCAACATGTTTCCTTACTGATTTTAAATTGAGTATCGAAAATAATTTCCTTTTGCTTTACTGCCTTCTTTGAATGGTTGACAAAGTTCCGCCATTTTTTCAACCAATGGAAGCGAAACCAAAACCAATCGTAACTTGTTCGCATACGTTTTCCCACGCTCGGTGCTGGTTTCATGTATTTGCTTCGAATTCTGATTGGTCCATTGTGCTGTTGTGATTAGCCAGAGTAAGTGCTTTTGTTTTGGTTTTACAACATTTAATCCTCTCAACTGTTCCATAAGCGTCGCTAATTACATTTGATTTCAATAATCAGTGATCACTCAATAAAACTAAAATTGTTGTTTATCAAACTTACTGTTTGCGTTTCTGACAGATCCTTCGCTGCCTCTTCACCAGTAGCTTGCAGCTTGTTTTGCTCGCTCACCGACCTGCTCCTTAATTCCAACAACTTCTGATTGTTGCTGTCAATCTTGCATTAGTCAAGATTTCCAATACGTGAAAAACAAATGCTATAAAGGATTTTTGAATAGTTAGTGGTCATTATCTAGATTAAACCATATAGTCTGACACTGACTTCCAAAGTGTCATTTAAGAGGCTCGGTGTGCCAAGCTTTGTTTTCACCTAACACGTTTCGCTCTTTCATTTAAGACAAGAATAAAACTTCAAAGACGTATAGAGAAGTGCAAAAGAATGTTTTAAACTGCGACTTGATAAAATGGTTTTAAAATTAAGAGAATCACTTGTAAATGTCAAAATATCAATTTCCTCGTTGTCAGTATTTGGATCCCTCTAGGTCCTCCACTGCTCCAAAGAAAGTAATCGATATAGTAAACGACGTCAAAATCCACTTATTTCTGTTAGATAAGTTGATCCTTGCCAGTAGTCAAGTTTCTGCTATTGCCCGTTCATGTTTTCAAATGCAAACTGGGGATGAGTTTTGAAATTTTTATTTAATCAGAAATTGGAGTCCATCAAAGGAAAGATCACATTAAAATTATTTAGTTTATGTGATCTCTCTGGCGATGAGGTTCATTTTTTTTTACGACGCAATTTGAACAATATTAAACTACAGCCCAGTCCCTTTATGAACTTCGGAACGGGTAATTGTAAAGTTAATTTGAAAAGGATACTGCTAATCCCTTATCACACCACGTGACGGCTTCCTCAAACTGATTCAGCTGAACACAGGCACTTGCTCCTAATAACACAAAATTATAACAGTTTAGCATTTTACTTCACTCATGTTAGATCAGTATCATACCTCCACGAATTGGTTATAAATTAAGTTAACTACTTTGCAAAACTAGCCTTTCTTTGTAATATACATACAAAATCACACATAAGAAAAGTTGGTTGCCTTCCCAAGTATGGCCAGTCAACAGACTTAACAACTGAGTCAGCGAACATAACCTGATTATAGTTTCATTAATGCTCGTCTAATTGAGATTTTACTGAAGGGTTTTTACCTCCACGAATCAGTTCTAAAATACGATAAGTACTGTAGCAAAACTTTCTCTTTCTTGAGGACAAACACACAAAAACTGGTTGCTGCAGAAATCTCTGCAATCAGCAGACTTTGCAAATATTTTAACTGATTATTGTTTCATCATTGTTTTCTTATTGCTGTTAAATATTAACTGTAGATTTTTTGCTTAAACACTTTTTTAAAAGCCGGAGAAGTTCTAGGTCTTCCTTTCCTTCTTTTTGCCTTTGGTGACATTTCCTCGAGGCTAGATGACAAGTTACAATGTTTAAATGTACATTTATTATGAACAACAGACGTTTTTAAAATACGCAAAGGATATTAAATTAAATATAAAGCATGCCTCCAGCTGTCACAACGTCAATTTCTCATACTTTCGCTTAAGTCACTCTTTACCTCTAACAATCGCTTTGACATAAGACGGTTGTAAGTCCGTGGCAGCCTTTGCATCACTAAGTGAATCATGAAAGTTACCTGCGCGAAAAGCAATGAAAAGAAACATACGGTGTTGTTAAGCGCATGATGAACGTAAATTTATGGGAACACATTAATTTGACAACGTTCTGAAAACCTAAAAATTTCTCACCCAAAATAAAACGCGCTGTTGCTCTGTTGCTGTAAAGTTTGGCATTCAGTTCTTCATTCTTGCTGTTCACTTTGATTCCTTTGGTGTAAAGCAATATGGCATTGCTGAAATCTTTCTTTCTGAATTCATCATTGCCCTCATCCTTGAAGAGCTCTGCTTTTGCTAAAATGAAGGAAATTAAAAGGTATCTTGCATTCAGTTCTGAATAAAGTTGCAAAACTTGCCTTCATTAGAAGCTGCTGCTAGAGGTTTTCCACCAAAGGTGCTACTATTGCAGTTTCGATGATTTTTTTTCTTCTCAATTATACGATTTTGTCGTATCGTAGGTCATTCAAAGAAACATTCCAAGGTACTTTTCTTCCTTAATTTCGGGCAATCTTATTGGCTCTCTTCGGGGATTTTTTAGTTATTGGGGCCATATTTCCGAAGCCCTCACAAACTAGGTTTTATTGCCAACATCAATGACGGCCCAGAGATGGGATGGGGTCATAATGTTTTCCAATCAGACAGACTGACGATATACCGACCTCAATCCACCCCCCTCCCCCCTCCCATTTCAACAGAATAGCATGAAAACTCCTTAAAAACTTTTTCGTCTTAGACCTTCAGTTTCCCAATAAATCTGTCTTAAGCTCCTTGACCATAAGTGACAATTAATATCAATACTAAAACTTTGTACCTCTTAAAGTTGTTTCATCATTAGTATTCAGTGTTTTCTCAGTAGCAGTTGTGATGTCAGATTCATTTGCATTGTCCTCTGCGCCTGCATCCTGTAGCTTGTTCTGTTTATTTACAGACCGGTTCCTTAAGTCCAACAACGTCTGATTGTTCTTGTCAATCTTACATGAGTCAAGACTTCCACAATAGTTGTAAAAATATCAATAGTTGATAAAACCGAAAAACCCAAGAAAAATATCATATGGGTGAGGTGTCTTAACTTCTTGCCCGTTTGTTTGCTTGGTTTCTTCTTCGAGAATTTAAGAGAAACAGAAACATTGAAATATTCATGAAAAAACAAAGGAATCATTTTTTCTGATAAGTCTTGCATAAGATGGCACCTAAAATCACGAATGAAGGAAAATAATAAATTAAGTTTGAATTAGACCAATATTCAGTACGTTCTAGCATCTGTAATAAAGGATACTGCTAATCCTTTTTCACACCACGTGATGGCTTCCTCAAACTGATTCAACTGAACGCAGGCACTTGCTCCTAATAAAACAGAATAATATCAGTTTGGTATTATTTTCTCTTAAAAAAAGGATGGCTCGTACAATATATATTACTAACGGACTCTTCTAAGGACACCCAAGGCAAGGCCACCTTTGGTGTGTTATCACGGGTATGCTAGCTTAGCCGCAAAAGACTTCAAAGACTTTTTCGAAGTCACGAAATACTAACATTTTGCATAACACCCATACTGAAGAGGAATTTTAAACTTTATGACGAGTAACTTAATCTGCTAAAAGAGCAAAGTAAATTTTCAGCACACGTAGCATTTAGCGGTGTTTAAGATTTAAAATTTGCAACAGCACACTCAACTAGCTACCGCAGCCTCGGTAAAACGAGATGTAATTGTTTTAGAAACCTTACCTCTCACGATCGCTTTCACCAATGATGGCTGTAAGTCAGTAGCAACCTTAGCATCATTCAGCGAATCATTATAATTTCCTGAAGAAGAAAAGAGCGGAGACGTTTCAATGCAAAGTGCTCTTTAAATTTGCGACATTTAAATATCTTAGTTAGGCAAAGCCTAAACAATTAGAAAATTCTAACCTAAACAAAAATAGGCCTCCGCCCTGTTGCTGTACAGTTCGGCCCTCAGCTCTTCATCCTTGCAGTTCACTTGAATTCCTTCCGTGTAGAAGTGAATTGCGTTGGTGAAATCATCCTCTCGGTGTCTCTCATTACCTTCAGTGTTGTAAACCTCTGCTATGGCTAAAAGAAGGCAAATGAAAAGTGTTATTCATCGCATGGGATAGGGAAGCGAGTTGGGGTGAGGAAGGCTTGCACGAAGCATAGTGAAAGTGTTGAATTGTTGTAATTTTGTGTAAATAAGTGAGGTATGGGGAGGGAAAGTGGAGCTTATTCCCCTCTCCGATAAAAAAAAATGAGCCGTCGTGTACTAGTGGGGATTGAGGGATCGCTTTGAACAAGAGACTATGAGGTAAGAGAGCGAATCCCTGTGCCCCATGATAATTATTTTCAATCTTTTTTTAGTTCGCGCCATGCTATTTTGGGAAATTATAATCCGCCATTGAGTTTAAAATTAAATGACGTCACTCTAACTGACCAATAAGATGTCGACATTAAAATAGCAACGCAAACAAAAATAGATTGAAAAAAAATTTCACAGGAAGAGTGGCATGTATGGGGGATTCGCTCTCTTACCTCATAGTCTCTTGCTTTGAAGAAAATGTGGAACTCTTAAAAAAAAACCCGGCATTTGCAGATGAATAATATAGAAAAAAGCGAGGCTGAATTTTCGGTCAGGGAAATATACTTTGCCAATATTTCGAAAGGAACGGTCTTTCTTCTTCAGGGTGTCTGAAAACTGACTCTATGGCAAAATACGTTGCGATTTAAAACACTCGTCTGTGACCTGCAAGAAAAACGCTGTTTAAAAAAGGAGATTAAACAAGGGGTAAACAAAGGAAATGTCGAAAAAATCGTTTGTTGGTCCGTGCGCAATGTCTATACCTAATTAATGTTCCTCCACCCGAACGAAACCACAATCCCTCACTCGTAGCAATCTACCCATAGGTCTTTGAGTGTGGAACAGTCAGATTAGAGTGTCTGTAATTCCTGGTTGAGTAGAGACTTAAAACACGCAAAGGAAAGAAAGTTTTTGCATCATCGCTTTAGCTAGAAAAGTCCACGCAAATACCTTGAAATAATTTTTCATATAACATATTGTTTTTCAAAATGGAGTTTTTTAGCCAAGATGACTCACAGCAAAATGAAAAGAACAATTGCTATTGATATTAAAAATTTATTTCATTTAAATGAAAAATACTGACAAAATATAAAAACCCATCGTTTTGGCTAAAATTCTGGCCTTTTTCGACACCCACTGCCCAATATACGCCTGCACTTCAGGCGGTCCAGGAAGGATTAATACTGAGGCTGTTCTCTACAGTCTTCTGAAAAAAGAAGGAACATATTTCTTCTCACCTCTTAAGGTGACGTCATCAAAATCCAGCGTTTCCGCACCAGCTGGTGTGTCGTCACTTTCACTTGCAGCTTTGGTTGAACTTCTCGCCATAAATGTTGCAAGTGTCCTCCTCAAAATGCTATGGAGCGAATTTTTGCACGTTCGTTTAGTTTGCAAGTTAATGTTGTTGAAGCGAGGAAATATAAGTGGACAAAAGAGGGGAAAGTCCCCCATTTTTTATCTCAGCCCCTCACCCTCCCCGATTAGGCAAGCTACGCAGCTATTAGCTCAGATAGCAAAATTAGCACAATTTGGTGAGATATTCATCTTCAGTCCGTCTAAACGCTTTGTTGTTATCTTTTTCCTCGATCTGTTAGATTACTTAAGTTATTACAGCCCTACACTGAAAAGCGAGCTTCAAAAAGAAAATACCGCAACTCTTTCTTTATTCACAGAAACCGAAATAAATTATCACCTTATAGGACGTCAATAAAAAGATTAACTACAAACACGAATCATGCGGGACGGACAAGAAACCTTAGGATTGACTGGTTCTTTTCTAAAGTGTTGAATTACACTCAAGCGTTTTCTTGTTTTGAAACAATATTAATTGCCGAAACAAGATAATCAGTGTGTTTGCCTCGACAAACTTCTCATTGAAAAATGGAAATTCAAAAGCGTGGTAATGACTATATTTTCATTCCAAGACACCGAAGTCTTTATTAGGAGTTATTTTACGACGTCATAGGTAAAAATATACTTTTAATTAATAATGCGAGTCCTGGAAACTCAACACATCGCCCAGGCTGGATCTGGTGTTGTAAAAGGCAGAGATACATGCCACGGAATTCCTGTTATCAGAATATTCGGCTTATTCGCAAATCCGTTTTTGGTCAAATCAAACAAAACCTAACTCGTGTAACGAACACGACATTTAACCCGGCCGGTCCAGAAAATTTCAAGACAGATTCAAATAAACCTGGTTTGCTTTCAAGGCATTTTGTTTCGCTCAAACTGTAGAATTAGCATCAATCATTTGCATGCGAGTTTCTCGGTACGGCAGAGTTCAATTTACAGTACATGTACATAAATATGCTTTTAGACAAATAAACGACAGCAATGTTTCTTTTTCACATTACATTTGCTTGATCAAACTTACAACCCAGGAAACTAAATTCAACGAATTTCCATTTGCGCACAGTTTTAGATAAAATAACTTGAGCAATTTAGTAAGATTGCCATCTTCAGTCGCAATCAGAGAAGAAAAACGTCAAGTATGTCAAGCCGCGTTTTACTACCCTTCTTAATCTTTAACTGTAAAGTACGCTAGACAGTCCACATACAAAGCCGCATAGTTTTATATTTATACTTCGCGGAAACTTCAAGTGTCTTAACAATGTATTGCGGATGATGAATTCTGTGTGACTTGCTTCGAAGCATGTCAGTTAATCTTTATTCCGAAAACAGTTCAACCACAAGATAAATAATTCCGACGCTTGACATCGTAAAACACGATTGATTTGTTTCGGTTTCTTGCATGGAAATTGAAAGCCCCGGGTAACATTTCATGAAAAAATCCAATTTTTCTTAAAAATATTCTCCGCTCGTGCAAATGCCCTTTATGATTTATATTATTTTATTAAAAACTGGATTATTGTATAATGCAATTTAAGGAATTTGATTGGCTTAGCTGCCATTGTATATGAGCCATTATACCATACCCGAGAAATAGCAACCATTAAACCATTAAACATTAAACCATTAAACTGTCGTAAAGAGAAGTTAGCAAGATCATATCTAGAAATGTTTCTTGAGTGTTTTGAAAAAACAATTATTCCACTTGTGCTTGTTGGATATGCAATGATTATAGCCAACTCGGCGCTTAAAGAGTCTCGTTGGCTATTTATCATCTCATATCCAACGCGCGCTCGTGGAATAATTAAGAAAAAAATCTCCCAACTCTTGGTGTAACATGCATGGCGAACATCGTGTTTAGGCAATTTATAAAATACTTTACACGTTTTTATCGAGCTTCATCTCCATTCGGTAACCAGTCAGACAAAGAGAAACACAAGACTTCAAAAATCCACCTACCGCTAAAAAGATACTAAACCGAGTTTGTCTAATTGGGTTGTTTATGTTCATTCGCTCAATTCAAAACTGGTAAATTACGTGAACCATACAGTTCACACGCAAAACATGATTTTAAAGTTGTGCTTACCTCAGACCGTGGGTGTCTTGATACTGTTCTCTTATGTTTGATGAGTTTTCAGTGATTTGCTTCGACGAATCTCACATTGGAAAGTGAACCTCAAAATCACGGAACTCTATCTTCACTCCAAGAAACTGAAATTTGTTTGTCAGATGTTCCAACGTCATACGTTAAAAATACACTTTGACAAGGTTCCTGTGGAGCAGAAATGGAAACTGGAGAAATATTCCATTGTTATATATGTTAAAGGTTTTTGCTCGGGCTATTTAGAGAATTTATCAATATACTTCATTTATTAACTCGTTGGGAAAATGAAGCAGAAACAAAATTAGTTCTAACAAATAATAGAAATCTCGAGCTCATAATCTAATTGTTAAATGTTAAACAAAATCAAACCATGGTGTTGAATTTTTTATTAGCTCCAGCTCCAGCTGAAAAATAATGATCAACGTCGGGCTACTGATACAGAGTTCATGCGATTTACTTCTTCGAGAAATAATCAGTTAATACGGCCTGGCGCTTTACTTTCGATTGTCCTTGAAAGTTTTCTAAGCCGAAGGAGCAAAGCTTTATGAAGATACAATACACTGTAGTAAAATGTACCCTAAACCAGCGAAACCAATATTAGAACTGGACTGACACGTTTTGTGTAATGCAAGAAAAGACCTAAAGAATTCACGGCTGCTTCAAAATAAATTTAATGTTTTGGAATACAGTACTGATTGTTTTCACCTGTCACGTCTTGACAAACATGGTTCGAGTTTAATATCGAGGGTAAAATTATATAGAAAATGACCTGAAGGGAAGCGAAAATTGGTTCGAGTTAGCGGGAGGTTCGAGTTACCGAGGGTAAAATTACAGTAAATGTATAACGAAAATCCAGGGGAAATCGATTTTGGTTGAAGTTAGTGGGAGGTTCGAGTTAGCGAGGGTCCGAATTATCGGGAGTCGACTGTACTTTAGGTGTGTCAGTGGCTTCAAATTCTCTAATGGAAGGACAGAAGACATCGATCACGGGGGAATCCAACAAAGAACTTTTTTAAATCAAAATACTTAAAATGCAGTTCTACACGTCACAACTGATGTCTCCGCATACAAGCTTGGGGCTGGGCGCAGAAAAGACGCTGGCTAATTATAACGAACGTTGATTGATTCTTTTCGTTTAAGCGCAGTGTGAATGCTTCAAATTCTTTAAAGCGAGATGATAGGCAGTAGCGGGTAAATTGTGAGCCAAAATGGTGTTCTTTGTGAGGTCTTCGTGATAACGTGATAGCCACGACCTAAAGTGGAACATGCACAGCTCTGAACTAATTAGAAAATGTTCCTCTCGTCTCTACTTTTTACGTCAACTCAAGAGATCCGGAGTGGCACCAAGTGAACTGGTGTAATTCTATGTGACATGTATTAGGCCCGTCCTGGAATACGCAAGTCCTGTATTCCATCGTTCTCTACCAAACTACATTAGTGTAGATTTGGAACGGATCCAAAGAAGGGCATTCAGAATCATCTATCCTGACCTGTCATATAGTGTAGCACTAGAAACAGTTGGCCTACCGAAACTTCATGAGAGGAGAGAAAAGATTTCAATCGATCTGTTTGACGAGATCGTCTGTAACCCCACCCACAGTCTCCATAGCCTCCTCCCTCAAAGGAAGAGTTGTAAATATGCACTGAGACGCAAAAGTGATTTCACTCTCCCCCTATGTAAGACCGAGCGTTTGAAGAACAGTTTTATTTTTAGCCATGTCTATAAGATGTAGATATTTTCTCTTTTCCCCTTTGTTATTATATTTTAGCCATGTTTTTAAGATGTAGATAATTTTCTTTTTTCTCTTTGTTATTATTATCTCTTTGTAAATATCCCGTAATTCAGCTTATGGCTGCAATGGTGGTTATAATAAAGTATCTATCTAAGTCTCGCAAGGTCTTAATAAGGTGCTTCAAACAATTGACTATGCGAGCCGAGAGGGTCAGCCATTTAGACAGTCATCTTCCAGTTTTTCAGGCATAAAGGAAATAGAAGAACCCATTTTCCTTCCAAATTCCTTAGAATTTGGTGCAAATAGCCGATTTTGTTCAGTTTTAAGTCATGGGGGATCAGAAATTCTGAGTCCCTTAGAATCTGGTGTAAATAGCCGATTTTGTTCAGTTAAGCAACGGGGGATCAGAAATTCTGCCTCCGTTTAGCTTTAGGTATCTTTAGGGGGATCAGAAATTCTGAACCGTCTCGAGTTCTTAGTCCACAAATCTCTTCTATATTCGTTGAGAGAATAGTTAATTCCAAATATCTTATATCGCTCGAGGATTTTTGTACTTCCGAGCAAACAGAGCAATCGATACATATCATTTCTGTCATTTGAAGCATTAGTTTTAGACTCAGAGCAAACAATAAAAATCATTCTTGGAATAAAGTGGAGATTTTGCCATTCCGTGAAAACTGCGCCTTTCATTTTGGGCCGATTTTCCGCTCCTTTCCGAATTAATTTGACTGACTGCTACGTGCAAAACTATTTTTCAGACAAAGGTTTCTAATGTACCCTGAAAAATAAGTCATTTTCAGAGTATATCCCTGTGTTTACTCTGAATTTATCCAAATCGTCACGTCATATTTTAGTCTGGAACGCGTTTGTTGGTAGCATTCACCAAGATCATGAAATGTTTGGTAAAGAATCTCGAGGCCGCTAGTGCGTTTATTTATGCTTTATTTCAATTGTGTTCGAGCAAAATAACGCGGTCTCCTTAGACTCATCAAACATAAAATATATAAAGGATATTTCATGGCGGCGAGAAGATATGAATTTTATTTGCGAGTGGTAAAATATTGTTTTTAACACGAAAAAAGGAATAATATCTTTAAGCCCTTTAAGTTTCTTTTTATTATTTTGACAAATCTATCGCTCGCCACTTTTCCACTGTTTGCATAAACAACAGTGAATCATAGTGACACTATCGTTAACTCGTGGATATGGCGATGGAAGTGGCTATTGATGCCATGGGCTCAACTAAAAGGTGGCTTTAATTTATAATAGTTTGGAATGGTCTTTGAATTGTAATAGTGACGATGACTCTTAGGGCTCTCCACGCGTTTCCCCCCATGGAGGGTGGGTGGGGGAAGGAATGCGTCTATTTTTCTCTGACTACCTACAAATTGTTAAAACGGATTAGCAAGTAAGAAATTTATATTTTTTTTCTTTTTCGAAAACTTAATTCATTTCATAAACAAGGTAAGAGAAGTGCAAATACTTTTGTCGTAAACAGGGTCAGGGTTTGACAGCCTGGGCAGCAGATTTCCACTTAGACTTGAGTTAGCCTCCCAAAACTGAATTTGAGGTATTTGGGTAAAGGAGGAATCAAACAAGGAAGGCAAATTTTGGGTCTGTCCTTGGGGGAGGCGTCATCATTTTTTTTGTTTTTGTTTTTTGTTTTTTTTTGTTTTGTTTTGTTTTGTTTTTTTTGTTTTTGTTTTTGAGGATTCAAATGTTATGCAGCTGTTTGTGGTTGCCTCCTATCTTCCAATTTATCCTTGGGGTGGATGTTCCCAGTCCCTCACCTAATAAAAGACTTTTAATACTGGTTGTCCTATATGACCAGATATAAAGGTGAACAATTTTAATTCTGGACTTTTTTAAGGGCTGGATTACGGTAAACAGAATGTGTAGTTCCAAAAAATTATCCATTCCCCCTCCCTCCTCCCACGGAAGGGATTTGATTTTCCAGGGAGGAAGGTGGTCAGTTTGCCCAAACTAGTTTTCAGTGGGGGATGGGGGTGACCTAAGGGACATATTTCCAGAGGGGTTGGAAAAATTCGAGGCCTGCCGAGACTCTCGTTTAAATTCCGAGGCCGAGACTTTAACTAGTTTTTCAAACGTAGCCCTTCAAAAATCCGACCCGAGATCGCGTGATCTAGAAATCCGAGCGCGACACATCACTCCTATCCCTTACTTCGTTCAACCTCAAAGGGCTGGTAATCGTCCTCGAAGGATGATTCTGTTCTTCCACGATGTCGATGGAGTTGTAAGTGCATTTTTACAGTTTTAAGAAACAGAACTTTCCATCAACTTTATTTTCACTTCTTTGTTTTCGACTTACTCGACAACTGATCAATGGAAGGGGCAATGTTTTCTTCGTTATCAAAGCAAACACCTTGAGGGAAGAATTCTTAAGCATGTGGGGTGAAGTAAGACGGAAACACATTTCATTTGTAAATAATGTTGATCACTGCTGGAGTAGCTAGAGCCGAGTGTCTGATCGAAATGAAATGCCAAAAGATTTCGTAACGAACTGACTTTTTTGTATATTGCCGTTCCATTTTGATTTTGAACCAGAATTTCCGGATATTTTTGGTCGAATGGATCGGTTTGAGTCGAAGATTTTGCGTTTCAGGTCTAGATCACACAAGGCACAAGGCCCTATTTGTGAGGAGATTCAAATTATTTTCCTTACGTGTAAATGGCTTTCCGACAACTGTAGCATTTATTTTTTATCTTGGTCATTGGTTATATCAGTTTATTAAAAGCTTGCCACGTTTTTGTAAAAACACAATGAAAATAAATAAATAAATTCATGACGGGAAAAAAACTCATGAATTAAAAAGTTGAATTGTGACTTCACCAGATGAAAATATGCACACTAACTTTCACATGCTCATGTCCCTCAGTCGTAGTTCGCATAGCTTAATTACCAAAAGCAATTTCGATGCAATAAATGATTTCGCTGCGTAAGGTTAAGTAATCCATCAAACAACGGACAGGTACCGAACGGATAGCTAACGGCTCTGGATAACGGCGAGTTCACTGAAAGCCAAAGAAGGTTTAGATTCCCTGATTTAAATGAAAATCTACCGAACAAAATGAACATATCGGAGACGCGCAATTTTACCGTAATCACGGATATGCAAATTTGTTCAACCGATATTAATAGTACAAGTATTCCTAAACGGTGTTGAAAGGCAACTGTGATCCTCAATTCTCTTTAATTTGTTATTTCTTTAAGTGTGGCTTTTCTAAGGGGAAAAAAAGCAGAAAGTGAGGGATAATTACATCGGGGATTACAATGATTAACAATCATATTCCTGTAGCCCGACGCGACCCGCTTGCGGCAAAGAAAATTTCAATTATTTCGTCTTGAGCTTAGCGGAATTGTTTGTATGTGCCTGTAGTAAAAGGAAATTCAACAGATTGAATTCAACAATACATGAAAGGTCACAAACTTCTGTCTTCTCACCTACCGTCGATTCGACTTCGACATCAAGATTTACGCCTCGGTGAGTGGAGGCAATGCACAATCCCTCTTTATTGTATCAATCTGCATTTGTTGAGAATCTTTTGCTTCACCTTCGAAGAACACTATTTTGTCACTTCTTCAGACACTTGCTTCTAATGTTGGAGAATGCAGCGAGAATGCGCTCAAAGCACTAAAAAACAGCCATGCAATGGCGACCCCCATAATCTAACCTGCGATCGCAGACGTATTTCCGGCTGTCGCTTTTTTCCGACGTGCGATTGGCTATTATTCCACTTCCGGTTACACCGGAGTGAGTGACTCATTTGCATACAGAATGCCCCTAACACTCGTGAATGCTAAAGCATATCCACGAGTAAAAAGGGGGAAATGACGTCATCAATTGACAATACGCCACTCGGGTCCCGGATGTAGTTTCGTATGAGTTTTGCGAGTGGGGTATTTTCCTTTCAAAAATAATTCATAAGGCCATTGACCTATCAAATGGTCCATATCAAAAGGTTTGAAATATAGGGTCACCTTACTTTTTGTAAATGGCATGGGCTTTCGTATATTTATGACAAGATGACGTGACACATGGCACAAGTAAAACAGAATACAGTTTTAAAAGACGTACGTCGTGGAGGAGGAAATCTTGAGATTATCCTTATTTAGTACTGTATATTGTATATTGTGCATACTGTATATAGTGGTACTAACATTTAATATAGAGTAATGTATATATTGAGCGTCTTGTGTTCCAGCGATATTGTGCCAGCATTAACAGGGTGTATTGAAGTTAACGCTTTCAAATCGACAAGGCAAAACATTTGCAGATGAAAGTACCATCTGTCATTTAATTAAACCACAGATTGAGAACCAAATGCTATTTGCTATGGTTTACTATTTTCTTTACAGAATTGTAAATGAAGTATTTTCTTAAGCTCAATTTGACACGAGACAAAAGATTGAATAGGTAACAATACTGACATAAACTAACCACAACTACTCCCAAGCATATTTACTAAGGTTCATCTTTTGTTAAGTTGGGGACTGAAGGCTTCACTGCAAAGCTACGTCAACCATGCATTTCATACTGCATTTTGATTACAAAACTCTGGGTAGATGGAAAGAGTTATTTCAAAATATACAAAACATTTAACAATAACTACTCTTAATCGATATACAAAAGTGTGCTCAGAATAAAAGATAACAGGAACTAAGTTGCGATCCATGCACTTAACATGTTCTAGGGTCTGATATGACTAAATATTCCAGCACCAGTAGAACAATTCATCATTCCTTATCAAAGTAGTTCTTGTCTGACTAGTATTTCTACTATATTATTACTGGATGGATCGCTGAGCTTGGTCTCCACTTCCTCCGTTCTAAATTTATCATTCGTTTGATAGCGTAAGTTTGGCTTTTCGCCCAAAATGATGGTCTTCACCATTTCCGCAACTTCGATTCCACTTTGCGTTCTGCTAACGCAATAATCAAGCAACTTTCCCCTAGAGGTTCGTTCGAGGGTCAGAGTCTTTTCGTCAGCCAGCGGTATGTCGTACTTCTTCCCCCAAATGTCCGCATTTTCCCAAATTGGAGATTCCACGGGGCCTGGTTCCAGTAAAGAACACCTATGAAGAAAGAAACGATCCTGAAAACGA
>NW_028145569.1:322500-515000 GCF_977016875.1 Pavona decussata
TTCCCGGAATTTACGGGCTGTTAGAGCGCTCTTTAATTGAGTGTCGAAAGTAATTTGATAATTGCTTAATTGGTTTTGGTGTACTTGGCTCTGTGATTGGTTAGCGAAATTCGCGCCACTTTTTCAACCAATGAGAAGCAAAACCAAAACCAATCGTGACTTGCTCGCACTTGCTTTCCCGCGCTTGGCGCGGGTTACTTGCATTTGCTTCGAGATATGATTGGTTTATTGCGCTGTTTACATCCCTTATGATTGGCCAGGAGTAATTACTTTGGGTTTGGTTTTTCGACAGTCACTGGTGAAAACCGTTCTATTGGTTGCTATTTTTGAGAGAACTTCACAGTAAATCCTGAATGGATCACCCGTTTTGTTAAGTGCAACACATGAGGCCTAGGCAGATCTATTCATCATTTACGACCGGCAAAACTTGCATTGCTAAAATACTCTAACTTATTTCAGTTATTTCACGCCTCGGAGACGACTACAGATAATCGAATAGTTTTGCGGAGTGTTTAAACGTGAAAAAATTGTTTAAACGCAGAGAGATGCGTTTTCTAAAATGTTTACTCTATTCGAAATGCTTTTTCCAAAGCAAATTTACCCAACAAGGTCGCGTGAAAATTAGCGAACGGATCGATATGATCTTTACAAATTATCATATATAGTCGCGTTAATTGAAAAGCGCTTTAAAGGGAAGGGCTCACATTTCAGCGCATGTGCATATCTAAATGCTTTTTTCTCTTTCTTATCAACTTTATGGCCTTAAAAATCCCACTCACATGTACTTCAGTAATCACATTCCATAATTAGTCCAAGCAAAATGACTGATGACCAAAATTCACAGAAAATGCTAGTAGATTGTACTCAAATGGTCGATATTGAATTTAGCATTGACCCGTAGCATTTATTTAACGGTTGATGTGTTTATAGTTATTTGCATACAAAATAACGCATTCATATAAAAAAATTACCACCCGAGTTACCTATTCCGTTCCGAATGGTTCAAAAACAACGAATTAAATTAAACAGGCTTGGGTCATAGCGAGCAAAGGCGAAAAAGTATTTTGATTCATGGATATGCGTAGAACCGTGAACCCCTCCTTTAAAAGTGTAATTTGCTTAGTCATGCTATTGGTTTACTCGTTGAATTATACAGAATTTTGGAAACAGATATATAGCTAGACCAGCTTAGGAAAAATTAAACGTATGCCAAGAGAGAAACAAAAAGGAATATCATGGTATCTCATTTTGCGTGATGCTTAGATAGAATTGTGGAAGATTGAAATGGAGTACGACCGAATATCGTGCTCATAATGTAGCATTAACGGCCATTGTGTTTACTTAATGAATTCACCGCCTCTTGCATGAGGCTGATATCTCACACTGACTCAGTGTTTTTGTCTTGTTTGAGAGACAAAGTTTCTTTCGTGTTATTCTCCTTTACAAATTAATAGAAACCTACTAGAACATATATCATTTAATAGAAACTGTAGCGTGTTGAAACCAGCTGTAAGGTCTTGTCTGGTGATAAAAAGACTAAATTTCATGGTGACTGAACCTTGGTACGAGAATAACTATGTTAATCTAATTGTTCTGTCATTGTTAAGATATTGTTTGAGTGTTCATTGTGTAACCGTCCACTGGCAACGTGTAGGGAAAGAAGACAGTTAATCTAATCGACATGCTAGGAGACAAAGAGAAGGGACAAATTCATGGAATGAATCGAGATGCCGATACATGGGGGGTAAAATTATTCCCAAAAATGCTATGTACTCACACAATATGTCAATTTTTCTTTCAGTATCAAGCACTTCTTGCACTGCGTTTTTGACTGATTCATCACTGCTCACATCCATCTGCTTGATAACCAATGTGTCTCCAAGATATTCCTTTCCTTCTTCCTCCAGTTGTCCTTTTTTCGCCAGATTTCTCATGGAGGCGTAAACCTTGAAGCGTTTCTCGGCATCTTTAGCGAGAAGCACAGCAGTAGCGAGTCCGATGCCACTAGAACAACCGGAGATCAGCACGATTTTAGGAGACATGTTTCGAGCAGTGGCCTCAATGAGAAATAAAGCCGAGTCACGATTGCATGGTAAGAAATAAGGCAAACAGTGGGCGTGGTCCACATCAAGATCCTGTCAATCATATTTTCGCATATTCGTTACGCGATTGGCTGCTGCTAACCAGAGATGTCATGACTAGATCGTGAAGGCGAAGAAAGACTGAGTCTAACTAATATGCGAGCTTGAATGAAATAAATTGGAAAAAGCCGCTTTTTGTACTGAGTATTCTCGCAAGTCCACTTGTAATTGCTTCTAGCTCTTGAAACGACACATTTTCCCTTCGTAAAGCAAAATTAATTTAGTTTTTGTCAATATTAAGAAATGTTGGGGTGACATTTCACCCATAAATAGATATTCACGAAAATGAACCGATTTTTTTTTTGACACAACTAGTTGAGAAACATCAGCAATGGTTTATTTATCACAACAACTTACCGTAGCATAATAGTCCTTCTGTTTATTGCAGATTACCTTTTACGTTAGACAAACTGGCTGATCAGTTTTAACCATTAGTACACATCATACGAAAGGCGAAGGAGGAGGCATAGTAAAAAAATCTGACGTCCTAATGGGGTCAAGATTACCGAGGGAGATTCGTTGATAGACAGGCCTGGGAGAGGTAAATAGTGCTTGTGCGGAACTTCATATCGTTTTATTATATAGTCACCTGCAGTCACCATGAGTTGCCAACAAATTCAAGAAGAAGATTTTCGTCGAAAAGAGCATTTTAATAAGTATGCTCCAACGCGCACACCGAAATGGCTACCGTTTGCTTCTGAAAAAATACAAACTGAAGGCATAAATCAGTTGAAGCAGAAGCTGAGAAGGGAAAAAGACTGCTTGGCTCAAACGTGTTTATTGTCTTACGACAGGCACCACAATTTGAGAAACAGTGGTCATAGCCAGTCATTGACATTGGCGTAAACATACTCATAGTCATATTAATAGGCAAATGGATCGTTTCTACATTGAATTGATCTTTCGACTCGTTTCCATGCTTTATAAAAGAAAAGAATATGTGACCGCAGGAGGTTCAACTTGAACACATTTATTCAAAGCGTGTCGTCTTCTTTTTCTTCTTCATCGAGGAAAGCCTTTTTCACCATTTCCACCAAAGAATTCCCAGTTGGATCAGTAAGTTTTGCCTTCACTTCTTGGGGGCTATACTTCTCATTCGTCTGATAGCGTAAATTAGGTTTTCCACTAAGAATAACGCTTTTCACAATTTCTGCGATCTCGTTTGAAGTTTGTATTGTGTTTAGGAAGCGCTGTTGCATCCTGCCGACAAACCGTTCAAACAGTTCCTGGGTCTTTTGGTCAGCGGCTAACATATCAAAATTCCCAGCCCAGTTTCTGGAATTTTCCATCGCTGCTGTCTGCACTGGGCCTTCCTCGACCAATGTACACCTACATAGCAAAGAAAAAATATCACCCTGTGAATTAAAAACTCAAATTGAAATTGATTTCGCGATAAATTTTAGCTAATTTGAAAACAGGAAAATGGAAATGAAAGTACTTTGTACTGCTCGGAAGTTTTACAATAATTTGAATTTTCATTTACTCCTAAATTTAAAGTTAGAGCGACCTTGTACATCATAAGATGTAAATAGCGCCAGTGAGACATCGTGGCCTGCTGGTCACGGGAAATGACAGCATTCTTTTAACGTTCGAAGGTGTTACTTTTGAATTATAATTTATTCCTTAAGAAAAAAGTTAGAGCGACCTTGTAGAGCTTGATAAATAGCACCAGGAAGACAACGTAGCCGAGTGGTCATCGGCGCGCAATTCCCCTTGTTCAACCGCGAACTGGTTAGCTTAGTTGGGAGAATACTGGACTACCGTGCAGCAGGTTGCGCGTTCAAACCCCGCCCGGAACACTCAGGGTCTTTAAATAAATTAGGAGTAATGGCTGCCTTTGTAAAGTCATCCGCAAACGGCTAGACTTTCTAAAGTCGTTACAGATAAGGACGATTAAACCGTAGGTCCCGTCTCACAACATTTGTTCCTAATAATCTGTAAGACATAAAAGAACCCACACACTATTCGAAAAGATTAGAGGACGTAGTCCTCGGTGTGGTGGTCTATCTCTATCTGAGATTTCATCTGTATTTCTCATTTATACGTGGGTTGGGGGTGGGGGGGGGGGGGGTGGGTTGCGATCAAAATATGGACTGATAGCGGCTGCAAGCGGTTGCTTCACATGCTGCTGACGTCCGATCTCACGCCACAGAAGAATTGTAAACCGCCATGAGACCATGTGAAATGCGCACCATGCGGTATATTAATTCATAACCATAACCAAGTCCTTTCTCTCACTATAAACAACTTCAATTCCCTCCTCAATTCTTCAGTTACGCTTGTAAATTGAGCCAAATGGTCAGCTTCCCAACCTTGGGATTTTAAGCGTGTTACGTTAGGTCTGTTGTACTTCTTTTAGTGATTTGCAGTGCCCTCAATTTAAATTTGTACTGCAGCGTACGTTCAATATATACTTCAACCCTTCAGTTAAACGATACAGTTTATTGATTTATATTTCTTTCTTTCTATTCTTTTTTTATTTTTTATATATTTTTTTTTCATTTTCACAACAGAAACGTACTGCACTTAAGGGTTTAATGAACAAACTAACACATTAATCCCTTCACAGCACGGTAATTTAAAACAGCACCACAAATATATACTCTTTATTTATTTCTGGTGGTCATCCAGTTGTTCTTTTTATTTGGTTTCAAATTTGTCATAGCTTTCACAAGCAAGAAATTTTATTATTTATTTTTTTTGCAGGCTTTTTCTTTTTGCAACTGCTTAAGTTGCGTAAATAAACTGAATGCGATGATCTTTCTTCCATTTAATCTTTCATCAACAGATCAATATATGATATTTCATATATTCATTTATTCACGGGTATTTTACGAACTCATAATATAACCAGCTCCTAGTTGACTTGATAGCTCAATTTGTTGAGCACTGCACCGGCGTCATCGAGATCATGCGTTCAAATCCCGTTCAACTGAAAAATTTTTTTCAGGCTTTCTTTTTGCAACTTCTTAAGTTACGTAAATAACTGCGCGGGTCTTTTTTCTCAGTTAACAAGTAAGAAAAATGACCATTACCTGATATTAAAATGCAGCAATGTTGGAGCTATAGCTTCAGTGAGTCCCTCCAAGGCGAACTTCGTTGAGCAATACAGTGCATTGAAAGGTGTTCCAACAATCCCAAGATGGCTGCTGTTGTTGATGATATGACCGCTTTGCCTTGCTTTCATACTTGGCAACACAGCTTGAATCAGCCTCAGGGCGCCAAAGTAGTTCACCTCGAACAGGTCTTTTGCCATGTTGATAGGTGTGCATTCCAATACAGAAAATACCCCGATCCCAGCATTGTTAACTGAATGGATGAAAACAAACTAACAATCATTCCTCCATCCATTCCTCCATTCTTCTATTCGTTAGTTCTTTCATTCATTCCGTCATTACACGACCATTCAGTCGTTCTTCCATATTACCTCAACACAGCACACAAAATATGCTCTGTTGACTGCAGTCTTTTTGGCCTGTAGTGTACTTGTCTGACGGTTTAAAGCAAGGCAGATTACTAGCAATCCTAGTTCTGGATAGTCTTAAGTTTGGTGCTAATTTTGGCTAATAGTTACAACGAGAAGATTGGATGTTCTTAAACAAATATTTGCCCTAGAAACAAAGCTCCGAGGGCATATATGCTAGTTTTAATAAGGTGAACAATAAAAACTAATAGTCTCGAGACTATCAGTCTGACATTCCCTCCCCCTTCCCCTTTCGGAAATTCATAATTAGTTATGTTTTTAAAACTAGCATCTGATAAGGCCTCGAAGCTTTGCCTCTCTAGCAAATATTTGTTTAAGGACAACCAATTTTCACAGGGCAACTATCAGCCGATAGTCCCGAGATAAAAACACTCAATTTTTTAAATAGTCCGCTCTCCGCAACTAAAAAATATCCGTGCTTCATCTGATCAATTTGAATCAATAAGACTCGGCAAAATTTTAAGCGTGAGCCAAAACGTTGATAGGTCTCGGTCTCTGTGAATTCAATCTGCGGCCGAGTTTCCATTACAACGCAGATTTTTTTTGTATGGTTGGTTTGTTAGTGCAGCGGATGACAGCTGTCTTCTTTAAAACTGGGTGAAATGCATAATAAAACATGAACTGGAGTGGTTTAATTTGGAGAAGACTATGGAAGCGGCAAGTGCGTTAAAAAAATAGACCAAAAATGGGCAGGGAAACAAAAATTGTTTGCATTTCGGATTTTTCCATTTCGTATTAAAGTAAGTTTGTTCCTTTTGTCTGAACAAATGCTGCTTTTTTGTGTGTGTAATTCACGTTAATTTCCCTCATTTTGAATTTTTGGCACCTCTTTCGCGTTTATTTCCTTTTATTATTGGGAAGTGATTTTTTATTTTCATTCGCGTCAATTTCAAATACCTTTAATTAACACAACCATCAACTATTTAGCTCGCTTTGTATGTCAAAATAATTGCTCGTGTCCTAGATCTACGTTCTATAAAAGTCAACGAAAGATCAGATTTTAAACTAAGGAAAATAAATGTTTGAACGAGAAGGAAAATTAGCCCAGGAAAGATCGAAGCGACTCTGTTTAACAGCTTAAGCAAGGTAAAATTGGCTAAGAATAACCGATTTGAATTGTAATGAGCATTCAGAGAACAGAGAAACAAAAATAAACTTGAATTTAGCGTTAACCCGTAGCATTTATTCAACGGTTGATATGTTTACAGTTTTTTGCATGCGAACTAACGCAATCATATGAAAAAATTACCACCTAAGTTACCTATCCCCTTCCGAATAATTCATTAACAACGAATTAAATTAAACAGGCTTGGGTCATAGCGAGCGAAGGCAAAAAACTATTCTGATTCATTGACATACGCAGAACCGTGAACCCCTCCCTTTAAGAGTGGAATTTGCCTAGTCATTTAATTGGTTTATTCGCTGAATTATACAGAATTTTGAGAACAGATCAGCTTAGGAAAAATTAAACGTGTGGCAAGAGTATATTATTTTGCCTGAAGCTTAGATAGCATTGTGGAAGATTGAAATGGAGTATGACCGAATATCGTGCACTCAATGTGGCCCAAACGGATATTATGCTTACTTAATTATTCAGCGCCTCTGACACGAAGCTGATATCTCACACTGACTCAATGTTTTTGCCGTGATTGAGAGACAAAATTTTTTTTGGGTTATTCTCCTTCACGAATGAATGAAACCTATTAGTACATATATCATTTAATAGACACTGTAGCTTGTTGAAATCAGCTGTACGGTCTTGTCTGGTGATAAAAAAGACTTAATCTCCTGGTGATTGATGCGTGAACCTTGGTACAAAAATAACTATGTTAATGTATAAAAAATTGTTCTGTCATTGTTAAGATATTGTTTGAGTGTTCATTGTGTAACCGACCAAGAGATCCACAGGCACCATGTAGGAAAAGAAGACATTTAATCTAATCGGCATGCTAGGAGACAAAGCGAAGGGACAAATTTATGGAATGCATCGAGATGCCGATACATGGGAGATAAAATTATTCCAACAAATACTATGTACTCACACAAAATGTCAATTTTTCCTTCAGTATCAAGCACTTCCTGTACTGCGTTTTTGACTGATTCATCACTGCTCACATCCATCTGCTTGATAATCAATGTGTCTCCAAGATATTCCTTTCCTTCTTCCTCCAGTTGTCCTTTCTTCGCCAGATTTCTCATGGTGGCGTAAACCCTGAAGCGTTTCTCAGCATCTTTAGCGAGAAGCACAGCAGTAGCGAGTCCAATGCCGCTAGAGCAACCGGAGATCAACACGATTTTAGGAGACATTTTTCGAGCAGTGGCCTCAAAGAGAAATAAAGCCGAGTCACGATTGCATGGTAAGAAATAAGGGAAACAGTGGGCGTGGTCTACATCAAGATCCTGTCAATCATCTTTTCGCATATTCGTTACGCGATTGACTGCTGTTAACCAGAGATGTCATGACTAGATCGCGAAGGCGAAGAAAGACCGAGTGTAACTATATAATGTGCGAGCTTGAATGAAATAAATTGGAAAAAAGACGCTTTTTGTACTGAGTGTCGACGCAAGTCCTTGTGTAATTGCCTGTAGCTCTTTAAACGACACATTCGGCCTTCGTAAAACAAAATGAATTTAGTTGTTGTCAATATTAAGAAATTTTGAGGTGATATTTTACCAAAGAAAACTACAGTCAGTTTTCTTCACAACTAAATTCGAATTTCTGAGGCGATCCCAAAAGCCTCCCCAGACCAACTGGTTTGATCTGTTAGGTTCCCCTGACAGTTACAAACAACATAAAAAACACCATAAGTGGAGTTTTTAACGACCTCTGATCGGCTGCTCAGAAGGATTGCACCAGTTCACTGATGCCATCGAAGTGCTTGTGTTCTCCATGAACTTCGCGTTGGATGAGAAGAAGTGGAATACTGTTAAGGCTCTACTAACACTGGATGGAAGAGGGTGGAAGGGTGATTGTCTTGAGGCCTCCAGAAGGGGACTTCTGTTAGAGGAGGACACTGAGGAGGTGATAATTTTAAATTTTGTCCAATTTACGAGCTACTGTTCCTCTTACAGAAATGCTAGGTGGCTTTTTTATCACATTTTAGCGACATGTTCGTCTCTCCAATAAAACCCAAAGTAATAAGTTTCCATTGCTACGAAATTTTCAGCTGACATTTTGCCGAGGAAAACTTAGATTTCCTCGACAAGTATGTAATTTCTGAAGCGGTTAAGGCCTTTAGAACATTAACAGATATTCACGAAAATGAACCGTTTTTTTTTTTTTTTTTTTTTTTTGACACAACTAATCGAGAAATATCAGTAATGGTTTGTTTATCACAACTACTTATCTTAGCATAATAGTAAAAACTAAAATAAATAAATAACTTAATTTAAGAGTCGAAGTATTTAGCGCTGTAGCGCTAATTGGGAACACTATGAACCAGTGAAATAAATATGCAAACTGAAAATATCATTTTGTTAAAGATCCCAACTGGTGGGAGGCAAATCAGTTGGCTATTTACAAAGCGTGGCCTTGGAGCGGAACTTGAACCTGGGGCCTCCCTTTTACCTGCCGGCGCCCCTAACCACTAGGCCACTCCGCCTCCCAGTCCTTCTGTTTGTTGCAGACCACCTTTTACGGTAGACACAATGGCTGATCAGTTTTAACCATTAGTTCACATTATATGAAAGGTGAAGGAGGAGGCGAATTCAAGAATGAGACGTCCTAATGGGGACAAGATTACCGCACGGGATTCATTAACAGAGAGGAAAAGGTGCAAAACTGTATAGTTTTATTTTATAGTCAACTGCTGTTACTATGATGAAATAGAATTGCTTCTGCGTGGTCACACACTGAAGACATACGTTGGTTGAAGCAGAAGCAGGTAAATACAGAGGGGCAAAAACACTGTTGGCTCAAACGTGTTCAGTTATTGCCTTACGATAGACACCATGCACAATTTGAGAAACATTGGTAGTTATGCAGCTGATAAAGCATTGTTTTTTGCCCCATCCTCTCATTAGTCACAGATAGCAACAATAAGTCAAAATCATAGTCATTGGCGTAGTCATAGTCATAGTCATAGTCATAGTCATAGTCGAGATATGTCCAGAAATGCACGCTAATGAGATTCATGAACTGTATGATAGACATCACAAGGTGTCCCCTAACCTTAATTCTCACTAAAACACAAAAAATTCTGTCAAACATGAAGTCATATGAAAACGACCAAAAGGCCTGTTTTATATGAGGTACCCACATTCAGCGTTAGGTGCATTTCCGGACACAAGTGTCATAGTCATAATCATAGTCATAGTCATAGTCATAGTCATTGGCATAACGGATTACCATAGTCAAAATTATATTCATTGTCATAGTGACTGGCATGGTCATAGTCATAGTCATGGTCATAGTCATAGTCATAGTTATTTAGTCATAGTCATAGTCATTGGCATTGGCGTAGTCATAGTCAAAATTATATAGTCTTAGTCATTGGCATTGGCATAACGAATTACGATAACACTCATAGTTAATAGTCATAGTCATATATTTATAGTCAGTCATTGACATTGGCATAACCATAATCATAGTTATAGTCACAGTCATAGACATAGTCAAAGTTATATACTCATAGTGAAGTCAGTAATTGGTATTGGCATAACCATAACAGTCACAGTCATAGTACATCATAGTCAGAAAGTCATAGTCATTGGCATTGCCATAACCAGAATCGGTTAGAGTAAGAATTCTTTTCGATATCTACGCAAGTTTTAGGCTCAGGAACCGAAATTGGTCAAGTTTCAGTCGTTATTCGCTCTCTCCGAACAAGAATTTTATTTTGTTTGTCCCGGTCTATTTCACTGCTATTCACGTGCTTTGAATATTTATCATAACGTGAAGTCGTGCAAAAGGTAAAATTTACAATGGAAGACTTGAGAAGCAGGAGCATATATTTATGTAAATGTTACCTTTTGCACGACTTCACGTAATCACAAATATTCACAGCACGTGAATAGCAGTGGCCAATAGACCGGGACAAACAAAATAAAACTCTTGTTCGGAGGAAGCGAATAATGACTGAAACGTGACCAAGATTCAACCTTCTTATCTAACACCGGTTTCGGTTCTTGAGCCTAAAACTTGCGTGAATATCGAAAAGAATTCTTACTCTAACCGCTTGTAATTTAACAGAAAAATCTGCCGGGGTATTTTAAAGATATCTCGATTTAAGCAAAGTAGAAACTTTTTCATTCATCTGCGCTCTATTTTCACTGTTTTCAAACATAAATATCTTAAAATCGGAGACACCCATGAAGCTCAATATACATTTAAAATGTTTTGCTATCAGGAAAGACCCTTTGACAGAGAAGACAAAGTGTCAAGTTTTATTTTGCCAAAGAGATTGGTGAAAAAAGCTTGAATAAACAAAATCACCTCGTAAAAATTGATTCATTATTTACTTGAAAACGCTCTTACAGATTTTTTTCTACTTTCGCCTACAAGTTGTCTAGATTGAGTAGTTTAAATCCCTAAAGTTTCGTCATAAAGTGTCTGACTAGATTTCGAGATAATCGACAATGTTTAAAATGAGAGGCTATGCGCTTCCGTTGCTATGGCAATAGCTGTTGCTTGGAAACCGATGAGAAAATTAACTTTGATCATATGTTGAGATGATGAAGTAGTGTGAAGGAGATCGAAGTTTCTCTTGTATGCGAGATTTTAATTTCAAAACTTCCACCCTAAGTCCAAAAAAACTGCCTCGAGCCTCCTTAAGCTCCCCAATATACAAAAATTATAGAAACGTCTAATTTTGGAGCTGAGGCTCAACGCTGTTATTTTGGGGTCAGTCTGAGCCTGGCAGCGTTCATAAGATGTTCTTAAGTTACCTGTAAGTGTTATAGCATTTCCATAAATCAATGCACACGTTTCGAATGATTTAGGCTCGATCGTCTGTCGGGAGGAATGGGACTGCCAAGTTGTAAGTTTTTAACGAATCTTCCTTTATCCATTTCCAGGGAGAAACGCCTGTTCCCAGAAGTGTTTTTTCGGTGTTTGTAACATGAAGTGCGATTCCAGCAAGTACTGTTCCCAATCATGCGTATGGAAAGCCAAATGTGGCAAGATCACGTGTTCATCAGCCATTTGTAACCAGGTTTGTTCGAACTGTACCATGGAGTGCCCCAGGGGAGTAGAGTGGTGCGAACAGATGTGCTTAGGGGGAGAGTGTAATATGAAGTGCTTTGCCAGACACTGTCGGAGACAATGTCTCAAAGGAGAATGTAACTATATCGGGCAGTCACAAAGCAAAGGATCGGTTATGCAAAGGAGACTCAGAATCATATGGATTGTTATGACCAGTGTTTTAATACAATTACTTCAGCGGTAAAGATTAATACCACGGAGCGCTGGGTGACTGCAAATAGCAGGTCTCTTCCTTCTAACTTCCTATACCGAGCATTTGCATATTTTCGTCCACTCGTAGGAGATGAGCTAACAAGAAAGACCGCTCGGAGTTTATCGCTCCACTAACTCGATTTTGGCGCGAATTGCATGATATCTCGGCTGGACAACTGCGCAAAGTGTTTCCTCCCACCGAAACGCTAATCATTCCCAGGCCCCTTACGCGCACTGTGCTCATTCATCATTACAAATATAAGTTCATGAATGATAATCATTCCACTGAAACGTCTCCGCACAATAGACCATTTCCGATCAATTAAAATTCTAGCTTAGCTACGAGGCTTGGAGGAATAAAACAACAGAAATTAGTTTCATTGAGGTTCAGAGATGAATAATTAATTTCTTTTTATTCCTTCAAGCCTCGTAGCCAAGCTTGAATTTTAATATATCGGAAATGGTCTATTGGTACCAGTTGAATGGAGTGAATATGGAGGAGAGCAATGCCCACAAAACGAGTTTCCGTTTTCTTTTAGCGGTGCTAAAAGGATAAAAATATAGTATTATGCTCAAAGTTGGTTATCTAATCCCCACAATTAACCTCATTTGCGCTGGTTAACTAAAAATACTTTTCTATTTCAGGGGCTACTCCTTGTATTTGGATGGTCAGGTGTAGTCCCCGCTATTCATCTCATATCAGAGTATGGAGTGGAGCTGGTTATGCGTCAGGTGGCATTGGAATGGATGGGACTCATGTCCTTCTTGTACACTGTTAGTGCAGTCACATATGCTACAAGGATTCCAGAGAGGTTCTTTCCAGGAAAGTGTGACATTTGGGTAAGCAGATGATATGCTCAAATATAAAAAGGCTGGTTTTCATACGATGGCGAATGATCACCACCGATCACTTCCGTAACAAATTTCAGCTTAGCTGTTGTAGCCTTCGTGTTGTAGCCTAGGTGTTTGTACACCGGATTATGAGCGACGCGGTATGGTAAGCAGGGATGCTTTACAGTTAGCTAAAATTTTCGGTTAGTCACAAGTCCGCAATAGCCATCCAGTCGCTCTTTCCTTTCCAAACTGGCAATCTCATTGCTTGATCAAAAGCCTTACGTAAGGGTGCCACTAGTCAACAAATGACAATGAAACTTTGTGCAATTGGAACGATAACTTCGGTTTCAACCCTCGGGAACGAAAAAAAGTGGAATATTTCCGAAGATAGTCCGATACTGAAACTTGCCAGTTACAGAGGAGATAAAGAAAAGATTCTTGCGAGTTAAAGAAACACTTCTAAAATGTTTGTCTCTAAAACTCATTTTACTCATTGCGTAATTTTCCCGTTTTTCTCCTGTTTAGTTTCAAAGTCATCAAATCTTCCATGTACTTGTGGTGATTGCAGCGTTTGTCCATCTGCATGCCATCTGTCAAATGGCGCATTACAGGTTCGACCAGGGAACTACGTGTGAATCATGACCTCAAAAGTGCAACAACTTTACACAAAGTATCTGCAAAGCTGAAAACCTAAGGAAACGCTCCTCTTGCTCTCCGCCTCTCGTGATTGGCTACCTTCAAGCACGTGAATCAAATTGAGATGATTAAAATAAACAAATGGAAAGGAGTGACATGTTACAGGATTTCCCTGTAACTGATATGCTTTGGAGCAGTACTGACTGTCCAAGTTACCGTGTTCACCTCACAAACATGTTTGTACTGAAAGAAAATGCAGAATGACTAATTTGAGCAAGAGACGGTCCCATGTGTTCGTTTTCTGAAGAGAGAACTGTTTACGCGAGGTTCCTGTTTTTGAGAATGTCTTTCTGAGAGAAATACGTGTTTCTCTTGGAGAAATGTCTCTCTTTGAGAAACGTCCATCTTCGAGAGGTGTCAGTCTAAAGAGTGAAACGGAAAAGATTCAAGTACAGCGGGTTCCAACTCATCTGTTTTGAGAAGGCATTAAGGGAGATGGAGTACCTGAAGAGGAGATCAGTTTATCTAACGTCAGCTGGCTGGTACTCGGTCGGAAAGAGGCGCAAAGTAATGGACAGAAAAACAAAAAACAGAAAATAGAACCAAAAACACCAGATTCAACAAAACTTTTCGTTTTTCTTTAGTTTTCAGATTGTTTAAAAGTTCTTTTTTCAAGTAAGCTGCTGGTCAGCGGATACTACGCCATGCTGGCTGTTGACATTTTTAAACAGCTGTTGGTATTGCAACTCACTTCCAAACTGCACAGTGGAACCTCGGTTTAACGAAGTGCCATGCAAGGAACTAGGGAAATTGGTTCGTTATATCGAGGTTCTGTTCCATACATTAAAAGGCCGGGATGGAGAATATCGTTTGTTACACCGAGGACTTCGTTATAAAGAGGTCGTTAAATCGATCAAGGTTCCACTGTACAACAAGACCGCTTACCCGAGGGTATTACGAGACCTTTTATCGCTAGCTATTGCTGGCTCAGAAAGTTTTTATAATATAAAACCTAAACTCGCGCCCGAGAAACGCCTCAGTAACACAAAGTACAAGAAAAGCTGTGTAGTTGTAAGAAAAATACATTAAATCAGCAATGCCTCGCTCTCGCAGAAAAACAAAATAACAAAGAGGCAGAAATTTCAGAGTTTTTTTTATTCCAACCAGTATTGCACTTAAAATAGCGAAACTTACGGCTTCTAAGGTACCTATACCACTTTTCGGCCTTATTGCAAGACTGAGCTTTCATTATCCCGCTTTTACAGACTATAAAGTTTTTTTCATGGCCCTATATTCCCCCAGCAGGACTGATTTAGCTTGGCTTACCTAAGCTCCTTTTGGAACTTAGGTAAGCTAAGGTAAATTTCGAAGTTATTCGTGGATAGGGCAAGTCAGGCTTATTCTTTGTTTATTTTCTCATGGGCAATTTTAAATGCACACACAAGAAAACCGGCCGATAAATCCAAAGCCGTCTATGCAAAGCGCGCGTCTATTGAAAGGAATAAATTTTTCATACGGAAAATTGTGCACGATCCCTACTGCACTTTATTTTTAGTAACTAGAAAGCAGTCGATCGAAGTTTGGGGATATTAAACAATCGGCGATTATTTTAGTCTTTGTAGTTTTGCTTGGAATTACTATGTACTGTATTAAGTTAACAAGTTTCAATTCAACGAAACGTTGATTTTTGGTCTCTTTTTATATTGCGTGTGATTGAAATGGAAATAAAGTCAAGAACAACTGCAAGTTTAATATCATTTGATTAATTCCTTTATTTAGTTATTTAGTTATAATAAAGATTGATCTGTTCCGATGCTTTACCTAAAAATTTAAGTTGCAGAAAGTTTAAGGAAACGAACTTTCATTCCACACATCGAATTTACTACCTGTGGTGGTTTTACGAAAATGTTAGCTGGACCCTTTCGCCTTTTTAACGACATATTCGACCCTTCGAAAACGAAAGGAATTAGTTTTCCAGTGATATGGAATTTTAAGCTGACACTTTTCGAAAAAAAAAACTTAAATCTTAATTTTTGAGGCGATTAAGGCGATCCAAAGAGATGTCCACCGAAATGAACTGTGGGGGGGTTCTTGTGTCTGCAAAGATCGACACCACGAAATTTGAACGCTCAGGGTATCCCAGACGTAAATATGGGGAATTAATTTGCCTGCTAACAAGCTATCGTTATCATTGCCAGGACCTTTTAGTGCTACAGTGATAAATTATTTGGCTATGTAAGGAACTGAACGAATTGAAATGAACGGCTTCGAAACGAAAATTGATTCGAAGCCGAGACGAAAGCCAAAACAAAGCATAACTTTAACACCAAAATGCAGTACTTATTCCAGCGTTAGCTTTTTCTTAGTTAATTGGATTCGCAACTGCTGAAGGTCGGCTATTCGGTATCGGAATACCATATTTGAAATGGTGTTTGATGTTTGACAAGACGTTACCACATAGTAATTATGAAAAAAGGCAAACAAAAAAAAAATGATCAGTTGCAATTCACAGTGAACTGAAACTCACCTCTCATTTCACGGTTAGAACGACAGTCCACGTTGATAAATAGGGATAACAACAGATTGGTCGGGGTCGGTGACCTGCACCGTCTGCAAAATCTTACATGGTTGGTCGAGAGGACAAAAGAACGAACAACAGGACAATGTTCCCAACCCTAAAAAACAATGCAGCTACAGGTTATAAGGGTCCAGTGAAAAAGGAGCTTTTGAAGGGTGCAGGTCTACTGGGCTGGTTTCTTTTCATATTACACACACCAGAAAAATGGGACATTCAAAATACAGGGATTTTTTTTTTTTTTTTTCAAAATACAGGGATGATACACTCTTCCAACCATTATTGCACCTACAAGCTACAAGTAACTAAACCATCCACATTATATACTTTTAAATTAATCTGAAGCAGAAGCACCTGGACTTCTGACTGCGCACTTTGGTGTTAAGGTTGAGCTAGAGCTCTATTTACTCCCCACCTACCCAACCCACAAGGAATTTTACTCACCTACTCTATTAATGCCTTCCTTCAGCGTCTTGACCCTGAGAAGAACTTAGCCTAGTCTTCCTCTGATAAGATTTTCACAAGAAACGCGGTAAAACGGAAAAGAGTACAGAAGACACAGGATCTTCCTACTCTTTCACTTTTTCCCTTCGTTCTCCGCACAAAGGAATGTTCTTGTTAAGGTTGACCAGGGTACGGGTCAGGTCTGGTTAGGTGAATGGGAGCTGATAGTTTCTGAGAGGGCTGGTGTGCAGGCTGGCAAGGCAGCTGGACCAGGCTGTAGCTAGCCTGTTGAGACTGGAATTGAATGTTGCGGAACTGAAGTTATCTGGTAGCTTGATGCGTACGCAGCAGGGACAGAGGGAAACTAGGAAAACAAGACAAACAGGAAACATTAAGTACGACTTAGAAAAGATATCAAACTTAAAGAACTAAGAATGACCTACATTTTCCAGGGACCTTTTTTCAACAAGAAGTTCCTCTATTAAAGGCAAGCCACTCCTTCCTTTCACACCTTTGTGGGTGTGAAATGCAAATTTAGACACTGTTAGGCCGTGGCGCGTTACGGACTGATCACTCAAGCACTCTCCAAAAAAAATTAAATGTTTCAAAATCTAATAAATCACAATTTTGTCAGTAAGGGCCGAAGAAAAAGACGCATGTCATTTGTCAGTTGTTTACGCTCTGATGGGTGATTGACAAGTGAAGGTGAGAATGGCCAGCAGCCGGGTCCTGTTATACCTGTTTAAAAGACCAAAACTTGCCTGAGTTGACACTAAAAGAGATCAATATCTTAAAGCAAAAACGGGCACTGGTTAGGGTTTAATCAGGGTTTTGTCTGTTCCCAATTCCCACGCTTTTTCGCCATGCTTCCCTGTACATGTGATCCAGTAAACAAAATGGGGTGGGGCCAAATTGACCAACAAGGAAAGAGTTGTTCCTTAGGAGTCAAGGAGTCTGAACATTGTCCTTTTTCAGGGACCTGGCACCGGGCCCTGGTGTGGGCACCTGGTCAAAACAGGGCCAATGATTACAAAGTCAATGACAAAGCTAAATAAAATAAATATAAATATAAACTGTGTTGCAACGCAAACGCATCAAAATTGGTGAAGACCCTTCAGTAATCATGAGCAGAGGAGAGAAGATACAGTCGAACCTGTATTAAGCGGCACCGTATTAAGCAGCCCCCCTCTATTAAGCGGTCAGTTGTCAAAGTCCCGAAATAGTCAACTATCATGCGCGTGGTCAAACGGGAAAAACTATCATAAACTATCATGAAGAATTTAAACACGCTCAAAGTGAATGATAGTCGATGATGGTCGATGATAGTGCATGATAGTTGGTGGTCAAACGAGCGCGCGCGCTTTGACTATCATCGACTATCATGCACCGTTTGACCAGGGCTTAATGAGCTGCACGATCTTGGCGTTAATGTTTTTATTATTAGTCCGTTTCTGTACCGTTCTCCTTTGTCATACCATTTTACCGCCGAACTTTCTTAACCAAGGAAGTGATTTTGTGAGCGCTTTGGTGCATAAACCGTACACTAAGTTATTGAATGTTCAATAAAACGTCGTTTTTATTGTATTTGACATGTATTCTGTGCAACCACTAAGCCATTCCCCGAGGGTGACCGCTTAATACAGGTTCGGGTTCGACTGAAGTTAGAAAATAATAGAAGTCGCACATTAACATTCAAAATATTCGAAACTTAGAGGTAAATGTTACACAGTCTAGAAAAATTTGGCAGAAAATCGCAAGGGAATTTATTCAAAAATTATGCAAAGGTTTTCCGAGACAAGTACTTGACTTTCGCACGACTGATCAATTTTAAATTAATAACCAGGATTAACCTAAAACCGTTCCCCAACTGCAACTTGAAACGACCGTTAACCGAATAAGAACAAAAACAACTGTACAGAAAATTAATATATAAACTTAAAAGAAAACAACAATACAAAAGATTGCCTGCTTTAGAACTAGCACTCAAATAAAATCGTAGTGAAGAAGCTAGAGCGTCATTTTGATGCAGAACACAAAAAATATCTCCTTCAAGAGCTTCTCGAAAAATTGAAGAGGAGCATAAGGCTTACCTGATCAGTTTATTTTGCAGCATTATCAGATAAATGCAACATGTTACGAAGTGCGACAAACAAAATACGCGGCAACTTGTTTAATGACCTGTTGACTTGCGAAGCCAATTTTCTCCAACATTTCCTACTCGACAGGATCAATTCTTTCAATCAGCTTTTCTGCTGATAATAAAAATGCTTGTTTAAATCTAAACTGGATAGTATATGATAAGTTAGTAGGCTGCCGGTGTTCAAACTTTTGTCAACAGAACGAGTTTGCTCCGTTCTCTTTCACACTTGCAAAACGTTCATTCTAAGTTCATAAGAAAAGATTTATCAAACACACTCACCATTTTCGCGGTGTTTAGGCTCTTTCCGCGATTAAAAACAAGATGTAAGAGTTTAAAAGAAATTGACGAGGAAGAATGACCGCAAAACGTGTTCTGCTTGTGTTTCAAACGTTTTCCTGTGCTGAATGAAAACTTTAATGAAGCGCGAATGTTTCCAACAAACCCACGTACATTAAAAACACTTCGGTGATTGGCTAGTTTCAATGCACGGGCTGCCAAGCATTTATGTTTCACTTTTTATTTATTAATATTTTTGCATACAATTAATTAGCAACAAAAAAAATAAAAGTGCTTTGACAAGTTTTCTTCGGTGCGAACAACAGGTTCCAACCTGTTGGAACAGGAAAAAAAAAAGTGAAATACTGTGTGCTTCGGAAAATCTGGAGCGTTGATTTGAATTTCAGCCGGCTGAATCGGACATTTTCGCTAAATGGAAGACGACCCAGGGCCACTGCCTATTAAGTTTTCAGAATCCGTTTTTTTAATTGATTCTGTGTAATTCTGGTTAACCCTGTCTAAATAAGGTGCTGTTTCCAGCACAATACCGGAAGGGGAATATAGTATTCGGGAGTTTGGTTACCCAACCAGAGCGCGCGAAAATTGCTATCCCTTATTAGGTCTGAGAAGTAGAACTGAGACAAATTTGTGTTCCTTGTATAACTTTCAGGTAGCATAATCCCACCGGTCTTTTCAAAACATTTCCCTCCTACACTAGCTACTCGAATTCCTAATCCCTGAGCCACCTCTCTTATAAGCCTGTTGGTTTCTTGAGGTCTACTCCCCGTTATTGTAAATTGAATGATATCTTTTTTTTTAGTAAGGCAAATAAATGATGATGATGATGATGATGATGATGATGATGATGATGATGACTAGGTTTGATTTCCACTGGAACCCTCGCTTTTTGTTTTGTTGGGAGTTTTCGTGTTCTTGGTTGGTTTGGTTTATCAACATTTTCAACCAGCTGAAACCTCGGTTGAAAACGATAAGTATAGCGCATACTGACATGTCAGCAGGCAAGAAACAAAATGGTGATCGATTAATAAGCTATGAAACGTTGGGAGTTTCTGCTAAATATCGCTCGAAATCGACCAAAACCTAGGAAAGCGACGGGCAGCGCATTTAGACAGTTTTGAGCTGTTTGTTATTGAAAGAAGGGGCAAGTTTTTCATGTGCTTAACAGCCCCATCTACAGTGGCATTTAGAATCCTTGATAAAAAAATAATTCAGTCGTTGATTCTCAATTGGAATATTGTTGGCTTAAAACGACCAACTGAGATTGCTTGAGCTGCCTGTGGGTGCCCTTCACACATTAATTAATTGATGCAGATCATTCATACTGAAACTAAGAAAATAAACTGGAAATTTAAGCCTTTGAACACGCAAATACTGACGTCTATACAATGACTGCAAGCCAACCAAATAGACCATTTTCGAGTTGCTTTGAACCTCATTATGAAAGCGAGGCTAAGTGCAAAGTTTTTGTTATGAAAACTAGTTTTCATTCATATGCAAACAAAACTAATTTTCGAATGAAAAGTTTTGCACTTAGCCTCGCGTTCATAATGAGGTTCACAGCAACTCGAAAATGGCCTATTCACAGATTCCCAAAGCAAATGGATGCTAAATGAGTTGTTAATCTTAACCATTTTGTTTTTCAGGCACTTTTGACTGATTTCTAAAGCTAATGAATTTGAATATTATGTTTCATTTTGTCAGGAAAAAAATTAAACGATGAAATGGCAAACAACAGTATGCACTCAGCGGGAAAGAAAGCTTCAATAATTTTTCACCGCAAAACGCTTGAAAAGGCCATTTCCGAGTTGCTGTGAACGTCGTTATGAAAGCGAGGCTAAGTGTAAAAGCTTTTCATTTGAAAATTAGTTTTGTTTGCATATGAATGAAAACTAATTTTCATAACAAAAACTTTGCACTTAGCCTCGCTTTCATAATGAGGTTCATAGCAACTCGGAAATTTCCTATTGTTCCTCGTTTCTAATTTTGCCATTGCCCCCAAAGCGTTACACCATAATTACGAGTACATTTTCGCGATAGTATTGTTATTTCTTACAGAGTTGTTGAATTAAAACACGAAGTTTCTTACTTATGTTAGAATTACAGCCGTGTACTACACTCTTTTTTTTAATAAGAATATTGTTTTTTCCGGCCCAGGCTGAATATTCTTATTTTTCTGCCGATGTTAGGCTGAAAATATTCTTGCGAATATTCTTAGATTATAGCGTATGACATTACGTGTACCGTTCATCGAACTGTCATTAGCATCGAACATTTGGCTAATGCAGGTTTTTATCGCTTTATTGGCTAGTTTTGCTGTTTAGAGAAAGGAAGGATTTTATACGGTTTAGTTAAAAACATGTAATTGTATTGTATATACAAATTTTCAACACCGTCAAAATTGTATTCTTAATTGTCAAAATCTCAGCCTCGGGTTTATTCTAAAATATCCTAAAGATTTCGCAAATTTCAGCCTCTATATTCTTATAAAATAAATTCTTATAAAAAGCAAAGAGTGTAATTCAATGACCTCAATGGGGGTACTTGATCTAAAGTTATTTCCCATTAGCTTACATGTGTATGTTATTAGTTGGCTGAATAATTTATGATATCATGATTAGCATAATACATTCATGTTGGTGGTAAATCCCACGATGTGTATACAAATTAGGTTTTCGTGAAAAGTTTTCCGGTAAGCGTTTAGAAACCCTGATTCCTAAGTTTTAACAATCATGATATTGCTGTAGTTGACACCGAAAGTCAACTCACTCGACAGGAACCGTACCGGCGCTGTCATTAAATAACTGATAAAGGCAGATTTGAACAAGTTCACATCAAAGGATCACAAACAGTAAATGTAAACATTTGGTCAAGAGTTTCACTCAAGTAAGTCTTAAGACTTTTCTAAGTTACACATTTGTTTTAGATTTGAACCTTTTTCAGCACAACTTTCAAACTATCAGTGGGACAATGTACCTTGTTAAATTTCTCGATAAAAATTACATTTCTTGTTGTAAATGTAAAGTATTTCAAGGCCGAAGAAAAGAAATCTTATTCGCTTATATATATTATTTTGTTTGATTCTCACTTCCCAAATGTTTATTTTCAATACCAGTCGCATTGTAATGAAAGAAATCTACTTAGCAGGAATTTAACCACTTTTGAAACGAAGGCTTCTTTATAACTGGGAAATGAAATTTCACCGGAGAATTTCGACGACACGAATCAGAAAAAGTTAATTTTTTTTTTATTTTCGTCTGTCTAAGTGAATTCTCTGACGCTGAGCGTATTTCGACTATTCATCAGTGTTTCTATACAAGAGGAACAAAGTGCCTTACAAATTCTAGTCGTCACTTTGATCATGATATCGTTGCCGAGCAATCGAGAAATTGATCCTGAACAACTTTTTATTGAAACTAAAACTTTGAATGTTTAATTCAAGTGAGAGAAGTTAATTTTGGTTTTGAATATTATTCTACTTTTTTAAACTATTTTCGTGCGACCCCTTTAGTTATTAGTAAATTATTTACATTCGCCCATGATGTGAAAGGCGGTATCCTTTCCTTCCGGCGAAACAGCAGGATATTAGGCAAGTCATTTCTTAATTACTTTTCTACGCTTTAGGATTGCACCACCAAAAAAGTGCAGAAAACACTAGAATTACAAGAACAAACCGTCAAGAGACTACCGCTGGCAGTAATTCCAATACCACAGGTAGGAATTGAATCTGCACTGTTCAACCTTTGCGCTATTCACCTCTCACTGTAAGGTGTATAGCTTGTTATTCGGGTGGCTATCGAGCTTATTTAGAGCGTTTCTCGCCAGATCTTTTGTGCACGTGACCAAAACGTGATATTTAAGATGGACCTTAGTTGAATGCCCATTAAATGAAAAGAAAAAAAAAAGAAGTTTTATGAAAGGAATCAAAAGTTAGAACCACCTTGCATGGTACAGCGATTATAATAAACAGATAAAGGCGAAGGTGAAGTATGCCTCACTGGCAGGTATTTGAGGGGTGGCTCCTCGGGAAAACACACGCAAAACGCATGCACAAGTAAATTTTCCCTTGAAGTATTGCCCAAGGATTGACACTCTAAAAGTTCTATTTTCACTGGACCCAGATAACTTGCAGCTGTATTGGTTTTGAGGGTTACTTTGGGAGCATTGAACATTCTGACCAACCATATGTAAGACATTGCAAACGGCCCAGGTCGCCCATACAAGTTTATCATTGTAAAAAACGACAGTTTTGACTTTTATTTTATGGCGTTCTTAGCTTTGTCTTAATTAACCGAAAGTGTTATTTTAAGAAGTGGCATTCTAATTCTCGTATTCAAATAGTGACAAGTATATAAATATTTTATCGACGCTTTCCATGATTCGTTGTTGACATATTAGAGTTAATGTAGATATGTGAACACATGGTGTGATTTCAAACACTCTTGTTTGAGTACAGCTTTTCGTCAAAAACGATAACGAATTAATACCAACCTATAACAAGTAATTTTGAATAACATTTCACAGCAAAATCCAACGTTATTAAAATGCATAAAGCTTAAAAAACTGACGTCGTTTCGTTTCGACGTAACTTCGTTACGTAAGTTGGAATGGCAAGTGGAAATATATAGATAATATAAAATCAATATAAAAAATATTTTTTAAATCACAAACAGTTAATTACGTCGGCAAGGAAATACAATCACTAGGATTCAATATTGATGTCAACATACAACCTGTTGTTACAAGCAAAATAAAATAATCACAAATTCTATAAGTGTCAAGGAAATCAAGTCTCCGATTGTAAACACACAATGCTGGCGTTGCTTATCTTTTTGAATGTGATTTGTGTGATACAAATTATGTTGGGTACACTGACCGACGCCTACATCAACACAACAGTGAGCATTGTTATCGCTGCCGAATGGAAAATATCACACACGAAACATAGTTTCGACAAAAAGGAATTTATTGAACATCTTTTTGAAGTTCTAAGGAAATGTGCAAGCACTTTACGTAAAGCTTCTTCATCAAGGATCTCAAGCCTTTTCTGAACACTCAAACTTCGATTCGCGCCAAACTTTTGGTTTTACGTCGGTGTAGGAACCTTTCAAACTCACAGCTGACGTCAAACAAAGAAAACAAAATCCCCAATCTTCCTTTTGGATTTCAAAAGCCCCAGCTAATATCTTCCTTTCTTTGATCCTTCCTTCATTCCTGTTTCAGGCTTTTTCCTTACGATTTATCACTTTACGATTCCAGAATGTTCCAGCAAGCCATTGTGCCGGTGGTGATAAGTGCAGTCATTTTTACCGAACTCTCAGTGGCTCGTGAACGGTGCAAAGATGGGTTCATTAATCAACATCTCTGCCAGAAGACGTGTAACTTTAACCATTGCTCATGTACCATGGCTGAGACAACACTATTTTCAAGCTGCACACAAAAGTGCAATTTTCTCACTTCTTGTCCAGAAATGATGTGTTCTGGTAAGTTAATAAATTTCAGTTCTGTTCGGTGAAGGGAGAGACAGACAGACAGAAAGACTTGCAATTAATTTATGTTACTGAATTGGTCTGAGATACAGTCTAAATTCAGAATCCTGAAAACATACCAAAGTATTCAAGCTTTGCAAAAATTTGACTTCTTCGTCACCCATTTTAATTCGCTTTTAAATTTCCCGCACCGCCATTTCGGCCTCCCAAATGATTTGGTAACTGAAATACCAATGTGTCTGTGTATGTTCACTGCAACGCCGGCAACAACTTTCATGAACGTAAACGCACGGCGGTGAATTTTTCATTTTCGTTCTTAACTTGAATGCCACTCCTATAAATTTGGTTCCTGGATAGTTCGCCATTTTTGTAAAAGTTGAACGATCGATCGAGTTGAAATAATCGCGAAGTAGCACAAATGAAATAGATATATTTTTAGGTGACGTTTTCGTTGCCGTTGCTTAAGCTCCCTCATATATAAAACTTATAAGAACGTCTAACTTTGGATCTGAGGCTCAACGCTGTTATTTTGGGGTCAGTCTGAGCCTGGCCGCGTTCAGAAGATGTTCTTAAGTTACCTGTAAGTGTTATAGCATTTCCATAAATCAATACACACGTTTCGAATGATTTAGGCTCGATCGTCTGTCGGGAGGAATGGGACTGGCAAGTTGTAAGTTTTTAACGAATCTTCCTTTATCCATTTCCAGGGAGAAACGCCTGTTCCCAGAGGTGTTTTTTCGGTGTTTGTAACATGAAGTGCGATTCCAGCAAGTACTGTTCCCAATCATGCGTATGGAAAGCCAAATGTGGCAAGATCACGTGTTCATCAGCCATTTGTAACCAGGTTTGTTCGAACTGTACCATGGAGTGCCCCAGGGGAGTAGAGTGGTGCGAACAGATGTGCTTAGGGGGAGAGTGTAATATGAAGTGCTTTGCCAGACACTGTCGGAGACAATGTCTCAAAGGAGAATGTAACTATATCGGGCAGTCACAAAGCAAAGGATCGGTTATGCAAAGGAGACTCAGAATCATATGGATTGTTATGACCAGTGTTTTCATACAATTACTTCAGCGGTAAAGATTAATACCACGGAGCGCTGGGTGACTGCAAATAGCAGGTCTCTTCCTTCTAACTTCCTATACCGAGCATTTGCATATTTTCGTCCACTCGTAGGAGATGAGCTAACAAGAAAGACCGCTCGGAGTTTATCGCTCCACTAACTCGATTTTGACGCGAATTGCATAATATCTCGGCTGGACAACTGCGCAAAGTGTTTCCTCCGTCACCGAACGCTAACCGTTCCCAGGCCCTTACGCGCACAGTGCTCATTCATTATTACAAATTACATATAAGTCCGCTAAAACGTCTCGGCACAATAGACCATTTCCGATACATTAAAATTCTAGCTTAGCTACGAGGCTTGGGGGAATAAAACAACAAAAATTTCACTGAGGTTCAGAGATGAATAATTAATTTCTTTTTATTCCTTCAAGCCTCGTAGCCAAGCTTGAATTTTAATATATCGGAAATGGTCTATTGGTACCGGTTGAATGGAGTGAATATGGAGAAGAGCAATGCCCACAAAACGAGTTTCCGTTTTCTTTTAGCGGTGGCTGCAAAGCCTCTAAACGTTTATACACGTCATGAATCTCGTCATATTCTGACCGGGCGTGTTTCTCAAGGCGCCCGGAAACGTTTTTGGAGTCCCAAACACCATTTTACTTGCAATATCCATCACCAAAAATTCGAAGTTTTAATAATTTTGAAACGATAAAGTACGTAAAATTTTACAACCTTAAGAAGTCTAAGAAGTTTGAAAGAGTGCTGCCAATTGATTGAAAACCGATCTGAAAAATCTGTTTCGTTGTCCGAAACTATTCGGGAGGTTTCAGAAACGGGAGCGGGTGGTCATTTTCGATATTAGCGCGCCCCCTAACTGGCATTAGACCAACACGAATTATAACCAAGCCCACGGCAAACTGAAAGCATACGTTTAGTTTCAAACAACACATTACTGGCAAATCAACTAATGTTACCTACATATTCGGAATTCGAATGTACATAGGAGAAAGTTAACGTATGCTTCTTGAACGCTTCAAATAACATAGACAAGCCACGTAACCACTCTCTGAATGACAGTTCCTACACACTTCAACTTCTCGGGTCACCGTGTAACAGCGACACGAGACTAATTCCTATGGAATTACAACGGCCAAATAACAACAGATCTCGGTAAAAGGGAAAGAGGCCTACTTCATAGAGAAAGGTAAACCTGTGTTACAAGACGGCCTTAAACTGTTAAACGACGAAATGAAAGTTAGCCCGTTTTTAATCATTTCTGGTATTTTTCCACTTCTTTACATATATCTTATGAAATGTTATATACGCTATGTCATGTGCACTAGTTTACCGTTAATAATTTTTGTTTACGTTCAAATTTAAACTTTTTAGAGCCGTTATCATTTGAACTTACAAGTATCTTATGAACCGTTACATAAGCTATGTCATGTACACTAGTTAACCATTAACCGTTTATGTTTACGTTCAAATTTAAACTTTTTTTAAAAAAACGAGAACCGTTAGTTTTATCTCATTGTAACTCTGGCCCTGAAGAAGACCCGTTGTACTAGTAGAAATAATGGCCCAAATAAATTGCCCTTTGCCGTAATTTTAGCCCTGCAATCAGTTTGGTTTATTTACACGTAAAGTGACGTCTGGCAAGTACATCTCTACTACAAGAGATGCGGCAACGATTCAGAACAGTTTATTTGTGCGTCGTGTTGTCCCCTGCATTTGAAAGTTTCGAAATTGGATAGCTGCCCCCTCCCCCACCACCCCGGGGGCGAAAATAAGTCATTTCAAATGATTGCCGTTGGCGGTCCATGAACTGACGCGCGCGAACTGACATACAACTCAGTAGCTCTTTCTCCCTCTTTCTCTCCCAAGTCACTAGATTACTCGTTCGTTTGCTCAGTTAGGGGGCGCAAAGAAAATGGGAAGAAGGTAAAGCCCAGGCTATGTTAACTTCCAAGCTTCTTTTCCATCTCCGTTTTGGAAGAGAAGACTGACCTAGCTCGTGAATTGAAGAAGTAACGAAACGCTGAAGCTCGTCTGTAAACGCTTATCGGATTTGGTGATTATGGGATGTCTGCCAGAGGTGTCTATCAACGCCATCAGATTATCGGACATGCCCATGTAAACGGTTCGTGGTTTGACAAGAATTCTTCTGGCAAGAAGTCAAATGTTTTTTGGCAGCTCTTCAATTTAAATCAGTGTAATGTAAGTCGTCTTTAGATTATATACACTCCCCCATCGATGAGGGGATTAACCTGCATCGACTCTACAAGTCGTGAAACCTCTCGGGAAGTGAAGTAAACAACGTGGTCATCTCTGAGATTTCTTTGAAAGACTGCGAAATCTGGTAAGTCGGCTTACAATCCCACTTTTTTGTGTTCTTTATGTCAAGTCCTTTAGACTACTAGAGGTAGAAAATGACGCTTGCAGACATCCCTAACTAAAGTTCAAAATTCAATGTGCAAACAAAAAGCCGAACCTTGAGTATTTCTTGTTAAAAAAAAGGTGGCCTCATATTTCAGCTCCTTCTTGGGTAATTAAAGCTTCTTACTTTTTAGCAATGCGAGACGCGCGACTTAATGTCATATAACATCGCTTCAACATTGTGAATGCTGGCCAAAATGTTTGATGGAGAACAAAACATTTATTCAACAAAAATGAACTGGTCAAAGATCATCTAATATGGAGTGCTAAATGTTCTACATTGTTGAATAGTCGGAAATGTTATGCAACAACTTTAGAATGTTTAGCATGTATGCATGGCCCACAAATGTATTCATTCTGGAATATCTATAACTTGAGTAACGCAAACCAAACTAGACCAAAGGAAGAGATTAGATTTCTAGCTTAAAACGGGGTAAATCTATTGGCTGCGCGAATTTAACCTCGCCTCGGCACCGAACGATTTATACAAGCCCAATCTTATCACTCGGGTTTTTCCCCGGTAAACATAATCCGATGCGCGTGATTTATTTTCGACTGATTCTTCCACCTTGATTTCTGTGTGGAAGTATGCGTACGTGATTAGGTAATTGTATGAAGCATCTTGCCGTGCCGCAAGACAACGTTTAATTAACAACAGCATATTGACAATAGGAAAAGAGTGTTGACAATCAGGCGCCCAGCCTTTCTGCAGGAACAAAGAGAAGTGAGTTGTGTTTAAGTTATCTGTTATTTCCTGAGTAAGCAAATTAGAATCTTTTTGATGGCACATATTTCGTCCTCAAAAATGTTTAAGTTCCACGTTCCAGGACAGTTTCTTAAAAAAGGCAGTGGCCTTTTTACATGCAGATAAACAGCTTCATAGCGAATCCATCGGAACACATCTACCTTTTTTCTGATAAAAACGGTAGACGAAACATTATCTCTTTTTTGCTATTCTTACATTTAATTCCTTAATTGCATTTGTTAAAT
Source organism: Pavona decussata (assembly GCF_977016875.1). Taxonomy (NCBI): domain Eukaryota; kingdom Metazoa; phylum Cnidaria; class Anthozoa; order Scleractinia; family Agariciidae; genus Pavona; species Pavona decussata. Next base: position 351,421 of record NW_028145569.1, read on the forward strand.
TGACAATTTAAAGTTCTTACTGGAAGCTCGGTTTGCACGTTCGCTTGTATTTTTTCGGATCCAAGCTTTTCGAACTTTGGAAGCAAAAGAGGATGTTGTTGTTATCTCGTCAAAGTCTAGTTTGTAACCATAGCAACTAGCATTATCTGAAAAGGCCAATTTGATTTCCTTTGAGAAACGTCATCTTTACCACTTTATTTTGCGCGAATGTGTTAAAGAGAAATGACCGATATTCTTTATTCCGTCTTGCTCAGTTTTGGTCAAAAGGAGTCTCTATTTCGTCGCTGCTACTCTCGTTTGTTGAAAAATTTACAACTTCCTATGTTCACCGCTCACCGTAAAAATAGCGTGACCTTTGGTTCATGTGACATATGCATTTAACGTTTGTCAGACCCAATGTTTGACAAACAAGTACTCATATTACACGACCAGGCCACGCGATCAAGCAGCATGCATTCCCCAGCTTTCAAACATACAAAGGGTATTGTTCAAGGTTTAATTCAGCAAGCTGATTTCTTGCGCGACCACCTTGACTCCCATCAAACGATCTTTCAAGCTCAGAAACCAGCTCCACTGAAGGTAAATGCTCTTTTTTATGATAGGTCTCGTCTAGTTTTCAAACTTCTTTCAATTTAGCCGTTAACATGCATGGATACTGGCTCGATGCAAAACAAAATTCCTAGATCTCCAATTGTTAGCTAGCTGCGTTGAAAACAAAAGGCTTATTGTGTTCAAAAAATTTTAACCACAACAATAGGCAAAATTTTAATACGCGCGTCGAGTGGTTTCTAATCTATAAAGCACAACCTGAAAAAGGAGTCATATCGTGGCATGTTTTCAAAGCTACGGGTAAGAACAAATGAGCCACAAAATTTTCTTTTATTTTCCCATCGTGAGCTCCAGCATCTGAACAACAAGAATACTAAGCTCCCTTTCTCGGCATCTTTAATTTGATACAGAAACCGGGTGGAGCCCTACTGTAGCTTTGTCGGTAACATGTGGCCCCTACAATCACCAGCACTGAACCAGCGAACGATCGAAGGTGCGATCGACGTTCCGACCACTGTGCAGTTGCGCCTCCTTTTTTAACAAATAAAGCAGTTTTTATTAGTGTTTTTGAACAGAGCTAAAGTAATAAAGGCAGCCAAAATAATCTTCATTCAAAGATTTCCATGTAATAGATAGGTCAAGTCGCGTATCATATGGTGTTTCGTCTTAGCTCTAAATTCTGGGCTCTCTATTCAGATGTATAAATATATGTATGAAAAATGAGTTTCCGTGGATACGATGCTCGTCTACATTTCGCAGAGGAATAAAACTTCTAGTTGTTAGAACGTTCGCCGGCGCAGAGATACTCGAAGGTGAAATCCTTTTTACATTTTCTTTTCAATACAAGGTCTAAAAAAAAAAAGGCAAAAGCGCTTTGACCTGCAAAGTCTCTGAACTGTAAGCGTATTATCCAGATGACAGAAATTGTCTAGGTTAAAATGCTTTATTGCTGTTGTTGTTGTTGTTGAACACACTTTCTTTATTGTCTTGAAGCTAGACTCTCTGTTTCCCTCAGACAGTGAAAATAATCTCGTTTGTCCGGAGGCCGTTTCTGGAATTCATCGTTTGAAGCTGGCCGTTGTTGAAAATTTCTCGTACTGTGCAGTGCTAGTTTATTTAGCTAACTACGATCAGTTTTGTAAGGGACGTTTCCCAAACGTAATGGTTCAGTATTTACGAATCTCCGATGCAAAACAACCACACCATATGTGTTGTATTTTCCATACGCGTTGCCCAGGCCCGGGGGGGGGGGGGGGGGGGGGGAGGGGGTACTCCTCGGAATTCTTGGTGGGGGTGTGCCGCCCGGGTCTTCAAATCCCAACCCTATTTCAGACCTAAACATGCCATTTTCCACACCCGTTTTCAGACCTGACCTCTAAAATTCATACCCGTTTTCAGACCTGGTAAATGCATCAGTACCGAACGGAAGTTGACGCAAGGAGTAAAAGTAAGCCGGAATGACATAGTTTATCTATTTCTTTTTCTCGCTATCAGTTCACGGTCGTTCCAGTTACGTACTGAGAAGAAAAATATGTTTGTAAGCTTTCGTAAATGTTCCCGGCCCCAAAAACTCGACCCGATTTCAGACCGTAACTGTCAAAATCTATACCCGTTTTCAGACCAAAACGGCTCAAAAACCATACCCTTTGGGGCGGCACATACCTATATACCTCATATAGGGGAGTACCCCCCCCCCCCGGGACGCGTTGCCAATTCATCTTGATGGATTAGTCCGGAAATGCAGTTTTTTTTTCCCCGAAATTTAAACGCATATACATTAAAACTAAAAATGTGATCGTCTTCACGATCTTCTCCATTGAAATTCTTTAAGTTCTGGTTTATTTTCGGTCACTTTTATGATTAAAAAATCGTCATCCTTCGAGCTTTTCAGCATATTGTATCAATAAGTTGCACAATTTCCTGCTGAATTCTTTAGACTGTTGACTTTGGGGGTTAACGAGGCGCCGGGGGTATCGGCAATTATCAATGATGATTAGCACGACCCAAAACAATGGCTCTCAGCCACGTTTAATTCAAGTACCCCTTTGAGACATCCTTCTTCTCTCTAACGGACATAGGATATAGGTCTGTCTGCAGCTAACACACGTTTATTCTAAGTTAACTTTTCGACCAAAAATTTGACCATGGAAAGCAATGTTCTGAAACTGATACTCGAGATGTTTGAAATTTGCAGACGGTTCATGCACTTACAACCATTGATCTCTACCTTGATCATTTTAAAGTTTTTTATACTGTCAACCCTTAAACTTGAACACCATGGAGTTAAGGGGAATTCCCCTTCAGTGGTTCAAAGATTGTTTATCAAATAGATTTCAGTATGTACAGCGAAATGATTGCAAAAAAGATGAAATGACTACAAGCTGTGGTGTTCCTCAAGGATCAGTATTAGGACCTCTTAAATTTCTTTTGTATGTTATTCTCGACTTTGTACTCTTTGCTGATGACAAAAATGTTTTTTTTTTAAATGACAAAAATCTCAGTAATCTTGTTAATGTGCTTAACTCAAGGAAGGCTTATATTTCTTGTCGATGATTGTCTCAAGAAATTTCAAAGGTTTTAATCCTATCAACATCTGTATTTTCAATTTTAATTTTATTTTTTGCACAGCTCGTTTTCTTCAATTCGTTTTCCTGTTTGAAGAAAATACTTGACATTTGGTCTTCTTTAAGAGATAGTCTATTGGATTTGAATCAATTAGAGAGTGTGTTAGTTCATTGTTTAACTTCTCGATTACATTTGCTAAAATATTTCAATAAGTATAAGGATCCTTTGATACTTTAGTCATTATCTACCACAAGAGAGATCAAGAGAGCCTGTTGACTTCATACCATTCATTTATAGAGTATATCCTCATTTGTTCTATGGAAATATAATTGGGCCGGTTGTTCTCTGAAAGTTCCAGAACAAAACATTTCTACTAAATTAAATAGCTAGCCTTAAAAAAAAAAGTGATTTGCATAATATCTTATATACTCTGACTCATTCCATGTACGATTTCAAGCCACTTTTCCACATTCTCAATATCAAATCCGACCGCTATTATTCAAATGGTTGTTTTGATTATGATCGTTAATGATTATTGATTGCTAGAATTTATTCCTGGGGTCCATGTCACAAATTCTGCTTTCTTTGGACTCCGGCCCCTTCTCAACCATCTTGTTAGTGAAAATAAAAAATGATTGACTGGCTTAAACCTTTTTCTATGACTACATGGAAGTTTATAGCCTGCAAACGCAGTTGTACAGGCTAGGAAGTTTAAAGGTTTAATTTCATTGAAATCTAAGACGAAAAGAAGAATGGCTTCCCCGAAACTTGAAACCACAAAAACTAAAAATATCCTTTTGTTTTCTACCTTTCAAACCCGCACTGTCCGCTGACAGAGGTTTTGTTCGCCGACAGAGGTGAAAGTTTAGTTGTAATTCAAGATATTTGCTTTAACTTATTTCCGCCAGTCTAATTCGAAAGCTGCCAGTTAATGCATTGAAAAACGATGTTGAAAAAAGACGGCGTCTTTTGTTTACAACATTGAAATCATAAATAAGGTAGGGAAATGGTGCGCCTTCACAGCCAGGGCGGGACACCCTTAACTACCCACTAACGGACCGCCCCAGATACGCTCGAGGCTCTTCTCTCGAGCGAGCATCTCGCACGTTATGAGCCAGTTAGCCAACCGCTTTTTTGTCATGTCCGACATTGCTACACGGGCTTCTTTCCTTTTTCTAGTGCTAAAACAACATTGCAACGTCATCCTCTATAACTAACACACATGACTCAATGTCGGACATTTAGCCGAGTGATTTAAAGAGTGAGAATTTGGGAATTTTTAGGTTACAGAATAGGATTAATTAATAGCACTAATCTGCACTTTACTGTTGCGTTTATTTATGAATTACTGGCGGCCTACCTGCAAACTGAAATGTTGGACAGGGCGAAACGGACGAGGTCGGTCGCAGTCGCACGGCCGATGCCCAGTCAGACTGCCTTTTTTGAGAGATAGAGTCTCCTAAATGAATGGTGCCTTGAATGTATTGCAAACAGGATGAAGAACAACAGTTCCGTCTATTAGAAGGAACTTTGGTGACTTTTGTATGAAAAAGTAGATACCCGCTAGCTATGATAGCCTAAGTAGTAGTAAGTCAATAGACCTTTCTCGCTCGGCGGCCATGTTGAGTCTCAGGAGAATAAAAAGCTTTGTTTTTGCACGGCAAGCCTCGCATTGAATTCGCGTGTGGGTGAGGCTAGCCGTGCAAAAACAAAGCTTTTTATTCTCCTGAGACTCAACATGGCCGCCGAGTGAGAAAGGTCTATCGAAAATAGACAAGCAGCGATAGCGTATAAGCAAGCTGAACCAATCAGAACGCCCATTTCATTTCGATAATTTCTTTGGTCTTTTTGTTGCAGATATATAATGCTTAAAATGTTCATCATCTTCATTATTTCTGCTGTGTGCATCCCGGCTGCTATTGCAGAAACTCCATCGAGAGAAACATGCAGCTCTGTATTATCGAACAAGTGCCTTCAAAACTGCAACACCTCTTCATGTAAGTGTACACAAAGCGACGGCAAGTACGCCTTCACCGAATGTAACCAGGTCTGTGAAAGAAGTATTTGTAGGAAAATCACGTGCTCAGCTGGGACTTGTCGTCAGCAGTGCCACAACTGCCACATGGAATGCACTAGTGACGTCGAATACTGCAGCCAGCAGTGTTTGTCAGGAGCATGCTCGTTCAAGTGTAGCGCCAAGCGGTGTTTGCAGGAATGTGATGGCAAGAAATGCGAGTACTTACCTAAGCGGCACGAGGAGCCTTTCGTACCACGACTGTACCTGGTCATTCTAGCAGGTTTATTCGCAGCTACAACGGTTCTGACATGCCTGGCGCTGGTTTTGTCTTGCAGTCAGATGGGATGTTGGAGAAGACGCACACGACCTGTTTTTCTTGAAAGTCGGGATCTCGGTAACAGCATCAGAAGTCTTCCAATTAAATCAGAGGTTGTGTAGAAGGACATTTACAAGGCACCCATACAATCACCTTACGCGGGATTCCTGTGGTGAGGATAAGCTATTGTCATGGAAACAAGAATTAAGGTTGCTGTTGTGTGTTCCATGAACTGAGTTTCAATATGGTTTCTCGTTTCCCACGAGTTGGATTTTTACATTTCGTTCACGTTTTGTGAGGCGGACTAGAACAATGGTTAACAATTTCCGGGATGTAAAAACAACTTACTAAAACATTAGAATGGAAACTAACTTTGATGAGTTGCATCATTATTGGCGTGGCTGCTTTGCCGAGTTGTATTTGAAAACGAAAGTTTTCGTAGACTCCAAGATATTTAATTAAATAACTGACACATTTTTTGTTACGAAACGAAAGTTATTCAAAGAAGAGGGTATTTAAAAGAACGGAAAACGCTACCCGTTATAGTAAACCTTGGCTTATAACGTACTGTAAGTTGTGGATTAAACTCTTGTCCTATAAACGTGTGTGTGTGTGTTTTTTTTTTTTTCTTTCGAACCCGATAAATGGGAAGTTGGTATGGAAGAGGAGGGTTGGCGCATGCCCAGTGGTGGGAGATGACGAAAGATGACGATGACGAAAGATATGGGTTGAATTTGTTGTTGGTTCTCGTCCCTAATCAGAGGGTTTTTCTCCGAATAGTCCGGTTTACCTCCCTTCAACAAAACCAACATTCCCAAATTCCAATTCGACCTGGAAACACTGGCTGAAAGGGCCACTCTGTAGAAACCATTGAATTGGTTGAATGATGTTATGTTCAGTCTCTGGCTTAAAACTTATTCAGCTAGTATTTTGTGTTTATTAAGTAATTCAAGCTAACCCCACAAGAACCGAAAAAGAATTTTGAAATAGAATTTTGTAATGCAAGACCCTAGAGAGAAATAGTATTCGAGATGGGGGATGACAACACTAGAACATTGCTCTGTGACGGCCAAACCGGGTAGCGTATAGAAAAAATATATTTTTCCTCCCTTTTTCTAGCTATCGCGGGAAAAATTCCCTAGTAATAAGACATTATGAGTGCCGTCGAAGCCTTTGGCCTTTATTTGCCTTTCAATTCAACCCTTTGCTTTTGTTAAAAACAGCATTAAATTTATAACCAAACTTTTGGAGTTTCTGCTCTTATGTTTTTCATTGTCGGACAGCGCTGAGACAAAAGGCAGACTGAGAGAAAGTCAAGCTTGTTAACATGTGTGCAGAAAATCTCAGAATAGGACGGATTACTTTAATCAGACAAAACCTAAAGCTTCCTGATTAGATGAGGCGATTTTTTTTTTTTTTTTTTTTTTTTGCGGACTGACATCATGCAGCCAGATTTAGTTAACAGTTTTCCAGCCACAAGCTGCCTCTGTAAAAGTGGGGCGTGGGAAGACGAGCCGAGGACGGAGGAATTTCAAATCCAATATCCGCAAAAAACGTAAGCAGAAAGTTCTGCCCAGATGAATCACGACTGTTAAACAAACAAACCTTGTAAGATACAAAGGAACTGTAAGCGCTTTGTCTGTCCGCACCGACCACATTTCGCAATTCTTTAAATATTATGTATTTCAGACCCACATTTCCTCACCCCCTTTCAGTTCGAACGGACAGAAAGCTATAAGCACTTTGAACTTCAGATCAGCAGAAAAAAGCATAATCTATCTCGTCTTATATCTCGCGACAAAACGGGCAAAACATATTGACCAGCTGTTCAAACCTTATGGATAAGGGGGTTCGTTTCTGAAGAAACTGTCGTGCTGCGTCGGTGGGGAGCAGAAACGAACGTTTGGTTTAACAACAGATTTGTCAGCCAGCTATTTAACTCCACAGGCGAGAAACCGCCCTCTCTTCGTTTAAGCTTCTACGGTTCAAGGGTCGTAAAGTTGGCATATTATCAGTTTTGAAGAATGCCCAAGAGGCTTTACATCTGTAATATATTTTTTTGTTACTTACATGAGTTCCTAAACAGATTGTGGTTTCCTCTAGGCATGGCAACCGGGGCCGTTTACTAGTGGATAATCATTTCCTCCATGTTTTAATATATTACAAAAACAAAACACGATAAGGCAACCTGTACATCCAAAACAATGTTCAGAGACACCATGCGGTTGTGTCAAGGTTAAACCGCACATGTCACAACGACCGAGGCTAAGGGGGATGGGGGACGGGTGTTGGGGGAAAGCATTTGGACGCGACTTCCACTGGTCCTTCTTTCATTCTCCCTACGACTCTTACGCTTGTCACACAGGCTTGTTGAAATCTGTGGCATACTCTGAGGTACTCTCCTTTTTCATATAAAGAACTTCTTTTTGAAAGGCTAAACGTTAAAGATTAGCGAACAAAACCGCCAGCTACGCAGGCTAGTTAAAGATTTCAGGTTAGAACATTCTTTTTAAAAAAAACACACACAAAAAAGCAAAAAACATTTCAGTGTTTTGCAACTGAGAGCCAAGATATTTTGCTGTAAATGACCTCGAAACAACTTCGTTGCCCATATCACACTTGATGAAATTATCAGCTTTGTCTCAACTATTCGGTACATATCACCGTTCATGTCTTATATTGTACACGTATGTTCTTCCTTTTCTTGGTATTGCAAATTGTAACGGGTTTTTTGTAAAGTTAGTCGTTTTATTTCCTGTCAGGTCATGCGTGACCAAATGTTTGAGAAAGATGTGTGTAATATCAACTGTACAGGCGACCTTTAACGATGGCATACGCAATTATTATTCTCAAGCTGCTTTTAAAGAAGAACTAGTGAATGATGCTCAGTGTACAAGGCGGTTCTAACTTTTGAGTCTGTGGATGAAATCCTAAAGTGTGACCATTCAAATGAAAGCTACTGAGCAGTACTTTCCTGTGGTGCTGTTTATTATCCTGTACAAGGTGGTTCTTACTTTTGAGTCTGTGGATGAAATCTTAAAGTGTGACCATTCAAATGAAAGCTACTGAGCAGTACTTTCCTGTGGTGCTGTTTATTATGCTGTACAAGGTGGTTCTAACTTTTGAGTCTGTAGATGAAATCCTAAAGTGTGACCATTCAAATGAAAGCTACTGGGCAATACTTTCCTTTGGTGCTGTTTATTAAGCTGTACAAAGTGGTTCTAACTTTTGAGTCTGTGGATGAAATCCTAAAGTGTGACCATTCAAATGAAAGCTACTGAGCAGTACTTTCTTGTGGTGCTGCTCTACCATAATTTTGATAGCCTGTGTACAGCCACCCGCGTTTTGTGGTCTAAGGATGAAATCCTAATGTGGCGGCATTAAACCAAATCTACCCAGTAATCTCCAATGGTGCTGTTTGTATCCCAGTATGTTACAAAAGAAAAATCAGTATTTGTTCTTAGCCGCTCTAGGAAATTTAAGATCAACGTTGCTTGTGATTCCCTCAAGAAATCTGTGAGGTAATGTCATCGCCATCTCCTAATTAGCCTTTTAGCCTACCCCCCAACCAACCCACCCCTCCTCCCCAGTTCTTGACATTAATTAAATCGCATTACACGCATAAGTGTATGTTTGTTCTCCCGATAAGAAACAAATGAGGTCACGGTAAGCTAATCACTGGCCTTTTCCCAAGGTTACCAAACAATCGTGGCTTCGTGCCAGATCGTGTCCGAATGCGCAAATGCACAAACGACAGAGCTGTTGAGAGCTCCACAGATAACAAATCGTTTCCGGGAAATTTAATTAGATAGTGGGGTCAGCTGTTGTGTCAAAACTGAAATAGTGAATTTGATGATTTGGTTTGTTTGCAAAGCAAACTATTTCGTTCCTAAAGCAAAATCCGGATGGGGGACGGGAAGGGGGGAGGGGGGGGGGGGGAGAGGGAGGGAGTGCTCATCCAACTTGGTGTGTGAGCTGGGCGTGAGCTGCTCTCCGCTTGAACTCGGCTTTACTCATTTTCAAGCTAAAATATTTGTTTCTTTGTTTGTGTTTTCCCTCCTGTTTTCACGCCAAAATATACAATTTTCGCTGCCCATTTTCAGATCTGACACCTACATTCATACCAATCTTCATAATGAAAAGACTAAAAAAAAATGTACACCCATCAGGAACACACATAATTGAAGAGCTTACAAGGGAGTGCTAACACTTCTTCCTCGGGTTGTCAAGTCTTCAGTCTTGAAACTGAGGAGTGGATGGAGTCTGACGTTTGCGTCTGTGGATAAAATGCTTCATGGAGCTACCAGCTATTAAGAGGAACTTTTTACTTAGTACTATTTATTATGTCGACCGCATAAGGTAGCTGTGATCACCGGCTTAAAACGTGCCACCATTCTTAGTAGTATGGTGCAGCATATTATAATGCCGTTCTGGGTACGTTTAACTTTGGTCGCTGTCGCTTGAAAGCTATGTTGGGGAGCTGTAGTTTGCTTTATTTTTGAGTGACGGGGATTTAAAACTTGATACTGGAATGCATACACGCACTGACCCGCTGCGGATAACACGCACAAAACCAACATATTCTTTTACAATGCCTGATTTCTACAAACATCGACGATGAACGTAAGGTGGCGGCGCGCTCATAAGGATTAAAAAGAAATTAAGGAACACGATGTAAATTCTGATCATTAAGTTGCCACATGTTTTGGGCCGGACAATGAACGCTGCCAAATGCACCATTTGTATTTACCCGCCGCGGTACTAGAAAGCTAAGGGAATGTAAATACAGAAAACAGATTGCAGGAAAAAGGCAAGCGCTCAGCCGAATAGCTGAAAGGAATAAGCATTCAGTGAAACAGACTGTTGTGTTACGGTTTCGCAAGGAAGTTGGAAGTTGGAACTAAGATTATGAGAAGAAGTCGGCCAAGTACATATAACATAGCCTTGCATGTTGGTACGTCGATTTCTTCTGTGAATCTTTTAGACTATTTGGCGAAAATTCAAGTTTTTTCCGATCGACGCAAAATCCTTCACTTTTTTTTTTTTGGTCTGATGACACAGAAATAAGTCCAAAAAATGCAACTACGCATTAACTAGGCTACTGTCAGAGGAAAGAAACGATAGCCTTCTTTGTGCAACCGAGGAAGGAAAGAGTAACAAGGCTTTCCGATGCTCAGTTAATTGTTTTGGGGTAGGTTTCTTTCATTTGGACATGCTTGTCACCCCATCTTAGTTTCGGAGATTCAAACGTTTTCCAATGTTATTATAAGCCAAATCCAATGTTAATCTCTTTCTAAAGTTCAAGGTAATCAAAAGTTAATGCTGTCTGTTCTGGTAAGCTGACTGACTGTCGAAGTAAGATGGTTTTAACTTGTGTCTTTCAAGGTAAATGACATCTGGCAAACGTACATATTTGTGTTTAGTTCGCGAGAAACATCTCTTGGCTAAAGTTGCTTGGAGAAATACGCATTGCGTTTGACGGCGTTTTCTTGAACTTGAGCTTTTTACACAAAGAATTGCTCCAAAAAGGGTCGTTTCTGGTAAATTCCAAGATAACATCATAAAGAGCCGGATTCGGGGACTTCTCATCGCATGATATTTTGTTTTTATAAAGTGACGGTTCTTGGAGAAAGCAGAGTTTTGGTTTGGGCGCACGGAACTCAGTGAAATTTCTGCCATAACAGTAAGTCACCTCGGAGTGTTTAACCCTTTCATTCCCACAGAGAAATAATGAGGTTATGTAATGATACTCTAACGTTTGATTCAGTGAATGCAATTCCCAAAGTCGACCATCATGGAAAAGCTACTGAGAAACACTTTCAGTTGGTAATGTTCAGTATGCTGTTCAAGGTGGCAAGGGAGTCCCTAAGTTTGAGTCTGTGGATATGAATCCCAAATTCTAACCATTCAAATGAAAGCTACTGAGTAGTACGTTCCTGTGGTGCTAATTATGCTGGACACTAACTTTTGATTCTGTGGATAAAATCCTAAATTGCGCTCATTCAAATGAAAGCTACTGAGTAGTACTTTCCTGTGGTGCTGTTAATTATGCGGTTCAAGGTGGGGGTGGGGTGTGGGAGAGGTGATGAAATCCCAAAATGTCTCCAATCAAACTCTTGAACAACTCCTTCCTGAGTAGCCTGCCAAGGACGCCTCCTTTGGGCAGAGCTCATGTCATGTTTCTTTCTCGTTATATTTTACCTTTTCTTTTTCAATTTTACCTCCACCACCGTGAGGGAAAAAAAAGAGTAAACAAAGGTTGCGAGAAGCCATTTACTAAATGGCTCGTGGTTTAGCGTGCAAACGTTCAACCTCCTCAAAACAAAGCACTTCATATATGACTGATGATGAATTCCATCGCTGTTTTCTCCTTTGCCACTGTAATGTGTTTTCATTGTGAGTCATCTTTCACTTGACATATCAGATTACAAGGTGAGAGAAACCAAAAGGCGAGGAAAAACAAACAAAACCATAAGTAAACAAACGAAACGTCAATTAACAAAACCGCTGTCCACGGTTGCCGCATTCTGTTGATCCTCGGTTCGGTTTGGCTTCTATCATGTCGCTGTCGTGGTTAATAAGTTTTCTACGCAGTCCGATCAGCCTTGCAGAAATTTAAAACCATAAGAAATGCATTGTTCGGAGCTTCTTTCTTCCCAGATTCAAAAGAGACTGGAGAGCCCGCGAAAAAAACTTGGCGATTTTTCTTGCAAACACAAAAGAAGGAGTATGAAAAACTATTATTCCCCCCCCCCCCCCCCAACAACTCCCCACGACTTCGCCCTACCCCTATCATACGTGTGATCCTTCTCTTCTGTGTTCCTCGATCTTTAAAACCAAACAATGTGAACTATGATGTCATTCCATTTGGTTTCACATGAAGTTGTCCTCGTTAATGAAAGAGGATAGAGAAGAATAACCAAAAATAGTGGGCCTAGGCCAATTAAACCTCCTCACTTCTATAAACTTCAAGATTAATTTTTACTCAAACAGAACAGAACCTTGACAAGTACCGCTCAGTATCTTTCATTTCATTGGTCACTTTATAACACTTAATTCAGAGACTCAAAAGCTTGAACCAGACAACGATTGACTTTTTGGGTGAGGGCCTGCTTTTGTGGATTCGTGACCGCATGATTACACAGCTAATCCGTTAAGACGTCATAATGCATTGCTTGGAGAATTAACTGAGATGCCCCGATGCAGTCCTTTGCAAATAGAGCAAAACACATTATATTTTCACAAGCTTTTCACACCTAGTTTGCAGACTTTTTCTTTGCCAGTCAATTTTGGTTTCTGATATTCCCCACTGATAATTGTTTCCTAAGCTGCGCTCAGTTTTTAAAGTCGAAATACACACAGATCAGACAGGATTATTCAGGGAAAGGAAGATCATGTCGTACAAGATGGATTACACAAGAAACACGTGACAAGAGTCAAGAACACTCAAACAACAAATATTCTTTCTATAATATATACGTCAGCTTCAGCGGCATTTCATCGCCCGTGTCAATTGTCATCACCACCACACAGAAAGTACTTGAAAGTTTTACTTAATAAGCTGTCGTTTGAATTATCACACTTCTCAACCTAAAAGTTAGAGCCACTTCGTGCAGCATGAAAAATAATTCGGCAGAAATGTTTTGCTTAAATTGCGTTCGTTTAGCATGATAGCGATTGAAGAATATCCAATTCAGTCCAAGCCCCACCATGTACAGCTAACGAAAAAGTGTCACAACGTAGTCATGCTTAATACTCGCGTTTGTTGGAATGGTAGGATCTCATCCAGAAACTACTGAAAAAAAATAAAATAAAACCAACTAGTTTAACGTAATGTATCCAACACGAAGAAGAGTGTTTGATCCGATTTCCAAACAACGAGAAGTGGATTGGAAAAACAAGGCGCAGCAGAGTTTTTTTTTTAATGAACTACAAGGTGTTTAGAAATTGAATGAAACGCTGTTTCGAGTGTTTGATATAGCTTCTCGAATAATTTATAATTCTTGTAGAAATTCAAAGAAAAAGGTCGCTAAATTTTATAATACTTAAGATCACATTTCCAAACCCCCTTCACGGGAGTGATTTCCTTTGTTTTCGCTCCATGAATTACTAACGAGTTTGAGAAACACCAGAGAATTTACGTTCTGCCGAATAGCTTTCGCATTCGTTTAGGTGGAAACTTCTTTGTTCGAACTAGAACATATAGTTTGAGTTTCAATTGACTATGAAGGAGACGAACAATCCTATGACAAAACAACAGGGCCCAGTTGCTCGAAGCATGGTTAGCGCTAACCCGGGTTAAATACCATGACAACCTATAGGTTTTAATACCTCTTAGCCAATGGTTAGCACTAACCATGCTTCGAACAACTCAGCCCAGGTCTTAAGGTAGGTTGCCATAACAACACTATAAGCTAACTAACCTTAAACGTTTAACGCAAACAGGATATCCTATAGGGCAGTGCCCAACTTCAAACCAAAGAAGGAAGTGCGTTACTAAAGGGTGATAAATATTAAGCAATACCAATCAGTCTCTTAGGAAAGCTTATCTCCAATAAAATATATTTTTCGGATCACTTATTAGACGACTTATAAATGAACAATCTTAAGCTTTCTTCAAGGGGACTAGTTGAATGATTTTTGACACGATTTCCAAACAAAAACTAAACACTTAGATGAAAGTTACACAGGATATTGGAATGACAAAAGAAAGGAATTCGATATCACCCAGCTTGAGCAATTTTAAAAACATCACGTTTTCAAATGTACCTAGAAGATTCCTTTGAAATTTTATATATTAAATCTTGTTGTCACTTATAACTCCTCTAAACATTTCTCCTCTGACGACAACATATTTATTCAAAAGGTGAAGTTTATAAACGAAATTGACACCCACTAAGGTTACCCGAGAGTGATTAAAATCTAATTTCCTCTTACAATATCAATAACCTAAGGAGGCTACAATTGATCACTGCCCTGAAGAGATGGTTGTAAGAGATGGATGTAAGAGATGGTTCTAGTGTTTGCTTGACCATGTGCGTCTGTGGTTGAATTCCTAAATTATCACCATAACTAAATTTTAATTAAAATTTAAAATTTTATTAAGCAGTGCTTTCTTGTGTGCTTTTAATCATTTTTCGCAATTCAAGTAAGCACTCACTTTTGAGTCTGTGGAAAAAATTCTAGATTTTGAACTTTACTAGAAGATTGTGCTGCCTCCTTGCAATAGGTCAATAAGTTTGCAGGCTTCTTTTGATGAACTTTGGCACGATTGCAGTTGCGAAATTCTAGATACATGACGTGTGTTCCCTTATATGGTCTTTATAGTCCTTAGTTCACCCACATACCACTTAACTTTACGTGATTCATGCCACGAATATTTAAGATCTTTTTTCATAGAGAGAGCTTTGGGAATAATACTTCAGCTTCATTATACTTTATTACCTTTTTTCCTGGAGTTAACAAAGAAAATTACAATACCTCGACAAAATGGGTGAAAGGCCTTTGCTTAAACTGGGAATGAACGTGACTTTTTTTTCAACAAAGAAATATAATTAATGTACACTTCCGTTTAGAGGCTTGCCGATTGCAGGTCACGAGACCCTGTCTCGACCATTTTAGCAAGATATTTTTGCATTTCGTGAAAGATGCTGTCAGTTTGCGGTTAATTTAACTGCAGGCAAATACAACAACAATTTTTTTGCCAACCGATGTTAGCATACGCTGGACAAACGTGCAAGAAGCCACAAGCAAAATATTTGTAAAAATAACTGATCAATTGTTCGTTTTTGCGAGAAAAAAAGTGGGAGTCAAACACACGATAAAAATAGAAATAAGCTCCACCACACGCCATAAAGATAACAATAATTGGATTATCTTTCTCCAAAATCTTTTTATTTCTTTCTCATCCGACAGTGGTTAGAAAATCTCATCAATTCGGTCGCGTCGTCAACTATTTTGAGAAAAGTGTTTCGTCATCACTTTCTCGGAAGCTTACTCAAATAACATTCCAAGTCCGTCGGAAGGCCATTTCAAAACGCCCATGTGCTCGCACAGTAACACAAAATCAGTGAGGTAACAGATCCATTCTTCGTGAAGGGCCGTTTGTAGGAGAAACTATTGAGACGATTTCTAAGTCTGAACTAAGGTTGGTAGAACTGTTAATAGTTTGGTATATTAACTAGACTTGGAGCAATGTCGAGGACAGAAATAGTTAATTGCTCAACAGCTCCTAGTTGCTAAGTCCTCTTTTTCACCGCCATCTTCCTTCCTTGAATGCTTGAGATGAGAATTCAAAAGATCTTCAAATATAATGTCATGTACGGACAAGATGGTTTTACTGTTGAGATGGACGATATGGAATCTTAAAAGAATGACCGTTCAAATGCCACGCTGGGAAGTATTTCCCTGTGGTATTTCTAAGCACCACAAATATTTTCATATGGTGTTAGCTTATCCGGCTAATTTCGCTTTCTTTGGTCTTCCTTACTTCTTCTACCGGTCATTGCATCGTAAAGATTTCCAGTAAAACTCTATGATCAAGGAATTGTTAAAAAGAAACCCTTTGTCGAAAGTATTTATCAATTCATTTCAAGGAGCGGGGTAGAGTGCTCAAGTGAGTTGAATCCATGAACAACGAGCGGAAGGGTTTTTCCTTTGCGCGTTTTGCAGTTCGTTTCAAGTACTATCGCTCCCGGAGGTTAACAAAATGAACACGAGCTTTCTATCTTCATTCTTCCTCCTCCATAGAACGTTCGTTTGTGTATTTACTTAATTAGCGCACATACACGAATTTAATGATCAGTTTAATCCCTGCCTTCGGCGCCGCGCGTCTCTCTCTCCTTTAAGTTTTGCTTTCAGCGTTTTGCATCTCACTCAGTTAAAAAAGATGGAGAATAAACACCTTTTTTTTTTCAATCCAAAGTAAGTTAACTCTTTTACAACATAAATTTGGAAGGGTTTACGACCCTGCTATTTTTTATGCTGCCTTGTTAAGAATATTTGACGACTAAAAATTTACATTAAGATAACAGTGTCATTGGCTTTAAATGCTACACATGCTGGCACGGTGGTACATACAAAGTGCAATTAAGTCTAATTTAAAGATCATAGTGGCTGGTGACATTGCCATGCTCATTCAGTTGATAGTTATTATTCTTTCAATCTCAACAGATATAAAGATGCTTTGTTTCATCGTGGGTGTTGTCATGGAATTCTTATTGGTCGCTGAAGTTGTTGCGTCATCAACAGAAAAATGTAACGCAATAGAGTCGAACACTTGCGTACAGCAGTGCAATGACATTTCATGCAAATGTGGCGTTACATACGGGGACTTAAGCTATACCACGTGTAACCAGGCCTGCGAAGGACCGAAATGCAAGGTTATCAGATGCTCATCCGGGAATTGTTTTCAAAGATGTCATAACTGTCAAATGGAGTGCACAAGTGACGTCGATCATTGTAGACAGCAGTGTCTTTCTGGAGCATGCTCATTCAAGTGTAATGCCAGACGCTGTGAACGTGTGCAGGAGGAGTGTGTCTCGTGTCAAATGATATATCCGCGTTTTTACCTGGTCATATTAGCTTGTCTTTTTGCAGCGATGAGCGTTTTGTCTTTTACGTTACTGGTGATTTCATGCAGCGAACTGGAGCCTTGGAGTTCGAAATCATCAGCTAATTATAAATACGTGAAGCTTCGAAATAGCATCAGCGTTGAGAGTGTTTATTCAATAGACGCAATAGCTGCGTGACACCTACGTTTTAACAAGCATGGTGAACAGCTATGTAGATAATAAACAGTTCCGTGACAATGAACAGCAGCGTGACGAAGATCAGTTTTCAATTTTGTGAGTAGATGGCAACTTGACAGAGAAGATCTTTGTTCCAGCGAAATGTCGTTACAATAAACAACTGTACCACTGAAAACATTTTCCTGATGTTAGCTTCTCTGTGACGGTAAAATAAACCGTTGTGTGACAGAGGTTATGTGACAGTTAACCGCCACGCGCGTGACAACTTTCAGCGGCGTGACGAGGTTTAAAGAAAAGTTTTGTTACAGGAAATAGCCTTGTAACAGTTGACTCCGTTGTAATTATAAGGAAAGAAAAATGGGAAATGTAACAGCTTCGTTGTACTTCAGCTTTTCTAAAGTACTGTTTATAAAAGCCAGCAAACAGCGGACACGCTCGTGACCCGACGAAAAGCCTGAGTTTCGTGACACTTATTAGTTCCTGGCCTCCCACGCAGAGAGCGTGGCTGAGCCATGTGACATTCAACGCCTCAGTTGCAAGCATGAGTAGTCATTCATGAAGGCACACTTATGTCACACAAGCTGTCTTGTCACTGTTTTGATTAATTCGTCGAGAAGCGTTACACAAATTAATACCCCTACAAACTGTTGAAGGTCGTCTTGTACAATTTTCCTCATTTGTTTACGATCCGAAGATGATTTAAAACCGAAAGTACAGAAGAAACAAAGTGTGACAATTTATAGTGACAACTATTAAAAACTGAGTTGAGAGTTATTGAGCGGTTTTATGCAGCAAAGGATTAATTTGGACATCCATACGTACATCTACTTATTTAATAAATTAAACATATAAAACATCTGATATTTTTAATCTTGAAACGAGAGTACGAAAGTGCAACGCGAGAAAACGAACGCCGAGTGCACACCGCGTTGTCAGTTAGGGAAGGATTTCCGAAAAGCCCGTTACATTTAATATTTAAAATATACATGCACCACTGTCGTAGTAAACAGCCCTGTTTCAAGGACAGAGTTTGAGTCGCAAAATTTATACATAATTTATGTATGGGGCTGTGCGGAAATCTTTCCATATTACCTAACCGTCAGCCCCTACCTTGACTGTAAACTGTCCTTTCCCTACCTTCTCTCTGCCTGCATTCATTCGCGCTGAAAAGCCGTTGTCCGCCATTTTGTTTATACAACATGTATATGGCCGTTAACCCCTGGTAACTAGCCATCTTCCGAGACCCAATGCGCCAGGTAGCCGGAAAGGAGCGAAGATTTCACGAGTGAAATCGGGATTGGCAATCTATTCAAGGCGGAATCTTCGCCTAAGCAAAGTACACTAGATGGGCGGGACCGTGAAATCTTCGCCCGTCTCGTCTATCTGCCCCTGAGGATTTGGAGAACCGAACGGCACACCCCACCACCTTTCATTTGTTTGATCGTTCGTCGATCTAGCTATCGCTAGCTGCTAAAAGTAAGGCATTTACATGTGTGCGATTATTTTCTTGACCGAAGTGGGGGGAGGTAAGAATTTGGGCAATGGGCTTCAGGAGAATATTTGCTAACGGTAATTGCTTACGTTTGTCTCATTAGCATATATCAAAAGGATAAGCTTCGAACACCACCAACTAAAAGAGTGGTCACTCATGGTGACCGTTATGAATATGTTGAACACTTCCGGAGAAATTAGCTTTCAAAAATTGTGATATTACAAAGCGTGTATGGTTGGAAGTTTTCATTATATCTGCCAGACACATTCAGCTTCACATGTTTTATGCACGAGTTTTGAGGATGTAAAAACAAAAGAAAAAATGTGGTTCCCAGCTGTAGATCGGGTTTTTCCCAGCAGGACTCAGCATTACGTGTAACCGATATCTCCAATAGCATCACGTATAAGAACGGCTCTTAACGACTCAACCTTCATATATGGTCATATTTTGATCATTCTAAACACCTATATAAACAAGCTTTGCTATTAATTTTTTTGCATGCAAACACATTTTGTTTTGATCACGTCAAAGTGCACCCAGTTTAGTTTCCCTTTTCTTCAACTCGCACGCACTGATTTGAGGATCGACACAGTTGAACGATTCTTACCTCTGCAGAATATCAAGGTAAGTGAGAGCACTAACCGCCAGCAAGCAACTCCTTATTAATGTTTGGTCTTTAAATAAGCCCCTAGTTAAAAGCTTATACGAGACGAAGCATTTGTTGGACATGGCACAAAATTCACATTTGCTTTGCTTTGACAAATAACATCACAGAAGCACTGCTCAAGCGATTTCACTTGAATATTGATTTATTTGCACTTAAATTTTGGATTTCATCCACAGTGTAAGCCAGATCGCATAAGAGTTTCTTTTTTGTTTTGTTTCTTGTTTCTTCCACAGTAAGAAGGCCAAATCTAAAACCACACCTTACCGAATGAACAAGCAGTCTTCGAGGCGTGATTTGACTTACGAAAAATTTATAGACCCGGTCGATCGGAATACTGACTTAGACAGAGCCCTAATCAACTCAGGAAAAAAACGCTCAGACAAAAAACCCAAATTCTGCAAAATTTATTGATTGAAGCGTTCACAAAAGCATAAGAAATAAATAGAACTACTTATAAAGAGAATTGCGAGCGTAAAGGCTAGAAGCCGTTATAAGGGTTCACAATTAAGTTTTACAAAACAACCCCCTTATAGGCTTAAGTCAACAAACTGAAGAATTTTGGCAAAATTTCCAATTCAGAAAAATTGGAAACTGACTAATTAAAGCACGCCATAGGAAGTTCATTTAAAAGAGATTACCTTGCATTTGAATGGCAAACTTAACGATTTGACC
The DNA here is from genome assembly GCF_977016875.1 of Pavona decussata. Taxonomy (NCBI): domain Eukaryota; kingdom Metazoa; phylum Cnidaria; class Anthozoa; order Scleractinia; family Agariciidae; genus Pavona; species Pavona decussata. Next base: position 371,449 of record NW_028145569.1, read on the forward strand.
CAGACCAATAATATAAAACCACTCAAAGGAATCACTTGAGATTTGTCTGCAGAAAGGATTAGGCCTCAAAAAAAAACTATAAAAAAAAGGTTTCTGTGCAACTATTAAATAACGCTTTAATTGAACAAAAACGCGGCTACAAGGTCACGACCATGCACGTACAGTTGAGCACATTGTGTAAACGCACGATATATAAGAAGAATGGCGAAGGCTTAGATCAGTGTAGTTCAACGTAGATCGTGGAGGATGGCTCCCACGAAAGCGAAAACAAGGCAACAACTTACTATGAACTTGCCTTTCTTCTCAGTGCTCATGCTCATCGTGCACGATGTTTTTTTTTTTTTTGTAATTTCCGGTGACGCCCATAACCCTTGACTGCTAAGCCCGGATTTAAACGGGATTTGGAGTTACTCAAGTTGTACTACTCGATGTTTTTGATTGGAGACAAACAACTAGCTAATGCTGCAAGAAAGAGCTTGGAGCTGACACACCTAAATCAGCAAAATCGAATCTAACCAGTTATAGTGTTCAAAAATCAACAATGTTTTTCACTGGCAAAATCCCAAGAGGAAGAGAGAGAGGTCCACAAACGTACGAGGAGAAAAGGAAGGGAAAAAGCACAATCAATCTATCAACCAATCAATCAATCAATCAATCAATCAATCAAGAAAAGGGCGAGCCCATGAAGATTGTTTAACGAAAAAAAAATAATTTCTACGCATGCCCGACCTTAGTATTCAAGCGACAAGCAAGATTTTCAATTTCAATTCAATGTCACTACGTTGAAAAATGTACTGTTGGGCATATCTTTCCGGGACTAAGAATTTTAGTATAGTGGAGGTTAATGATTATGTGAACGTCAACATATGGCTAGACGAGGCAAAAGCAAAGAATTCAACCCTGTTGAAGTGCAGTGTCACGTCAACGCTTAAAACGCGGAATTAAAAGTGAAAAGGTTAAAATCTTCTTCATTTACCAATGATAAGAACTTTCAAATCTTAGAAAAGGAAATCAATCTTGATCCAGATAAGTCAGACATACTTATCAGTACCAGCTGCCTGTGCTGAGTTTAGCACGTACGGTTCCGCAACTGAGATTTCGAAGAAGGATACATACATCTTGTCGGATGTTTTGTTGCCGTGTAGTGCTGTTGTAGTTTTTACGAGTTGCGCTGAATGTAGCCATGCGGGCGAGTCAAAAATGCAGACAACGAGTCTACCACGACACTGCACGCCAAATTCAGTTATAATCTCAGAATAATTTCCCTTTTATGGTTAGTCAAAACTTGACAAAAATCTTTGAAAAAAATACTTAAACAGGACGCGCGTGTTGCAAACAGGTTTTCACTATAGAAGCAAAAAAACGCCAAACCGGTTTTTTCTTTCTGTACAAACTATTTACTCTGCGAATATCGTAGAATATTTGTTCTCGCTTCGCGAGTTATTCAGACAGTACTAAAAGGAGTTGCAGTTCAAGCAGCATGCATAATCGATAAACCTGCCAACAATTGCAAATAGGTAAGGTGATGTGAGTTTTTGACTGCAGGATAAAATAATAAATATAAGCGCACTCACAAATTACTTCCCAGAGGCTTTACATTTGATTGTTCAACGCTCAGTATTTCCAGATTCACAGACTCAAAAGTTAGAATCACCTTGTACAGCATAATAAACAGCACCACAGGAAAGTACTGCTCAGTAGCTTTTATTTGAATGATCACACTTTAGGATTTCATCCACAGACTCAAAAGTTAGAACCACCTTGTACAGCATCATAAACATTATCACAGGAAAGTACTGCTCAGTGGCTTTCATTTGAATGGTCACACTTTAGGATTTCATCCACAGACCCAAATGTTAGGACGACTTTGTGCAGCATAATAAACAGCACCACAGGAAAGTACTGCTCAGTAGCTTTCATTTGAATGGTCACACTTTAGGATTTCATCCACACACTCAAAAAGTAGAACCACCTTGTACAGCATAATAAACAACACCACATGAAAGTACTGCTCAGCAGCTTTCATTTGAATGGTCACACTTTAGGATTTCATCCACACACTCAAAAAGTAGAACTACCTTGTACAGCATAATAAACAACACCACATGAATGTACTGCTCAGTGGCTTTCATTTGAATGGTCACACTTTAGGATTTCATCCACAGACTCAAAAAGGAGAACCGCCTTGTAGAGCATAATAAACAGCACCACAGGAAAGTTCTGCTCAGTGGCTTTCATTTGAATGGTCACACTTTAGGATTTCATCCACAGACTAAAAAATTAGAACCGCCTTGTAGAAGAGCATAATAAACAGCACCACAGGAAAGTTCTGCTCAGTGGCTTTCATTTGAATGGTCACACTTTAGGATTTCATCCACAGACTCAGACAATATTGATTGTCTCACAGAGTCAGAACCACCTTGTACAGAATAATAAACAGCACCACAGGAAAGTACTGCTTAATTAGTAGCTTCCGCACTCACAATTGGAAACAATTCCCTCTGAGACGGTATAGGAAAAGAATTAGCTACTAAAATATTGCGACTTATAAATTTTGGACTTTGGGACCACGTGCGCCAAACTGCACGTGTGCCCGAAGTCTAGAGATGTTATTGACCTTATTTATCGGACTGAAGTCATCTAAGATGCGAGGATAATCACTTAAGCCTATTAAGAATGAATATTTCTTTTGAATATTATGTAGCCTGCATGGACGTCCCTTCTTGTCCTCATTCAGCCGCGAGTAATAAATTGAGCAAGTCTGTTAAACTTCTTTTCGAATTGTCCAATCAAGTGTCAGCTAAAAGATCAATTTTCTTCTTTGGGGATAGCGATAGAAAATTGTGCCCTCTTCATAAAGCTATGCTTATGTTTTCGTGTGGATTTTTTCCGGACCTCCGTTGGGTCAACAAGTTGGACGATAGTGCCCTTTGTCACTTTGTTTGTCATTAAAACTACTTCACAGCTTTCAATGGATAACAAGCTCTGAATCATATTTCAACCCCCAATATTATTTTAGGTACAAGAAAGGATTTCCTCACAGGAGGCCCTTATCCCTATGAATAGACAGGGGCCTATAAGCTTTCATTAGAAATTAGATCATTGGACTGATTGGACAATGCAATTCCAGGGTTTTAACTGGCATGGCGACTATGAGATACTTTACAACATAGTTAATTCAAGGCAATGGTTATGAAACCTGACAAACTTCTTTGTTATATGTTTTTGTTTGCCTTTTTGGCCTTGACCCTGCACAAAAAACAATAGAATTTAGAATGTGTTGGAGCAACTGACCAATCGAAGCGTTTTTGTTAAGATATTCAACTATGGTGTGAACGTTAAAACAAAGTATTGTGCAGGGTAACGGCCCTTCCAACATAAATAGCAGCACCATCGTTTTCATGGCAAGGTTTCCAAACCAGTCCCTCGATTAACTATGTTTACAATGACATATTCCACGAGCGTACGTGGCTACAATCATCTCGTATCCAACCAGCGCGAGGGAAAATTTGTTTTATTTAAAAACCACGAAAAATCGCTGTATCTTGTTGATTTAGTGATATTTTCTTTCTCCCTGATCATGACGCGTACTCTTACTATATCTGTGGGGCATACATAAAATAATGGCTCATATATTATGGCCGCTAAACCAACAGTCTGGGACTACGTTGTGCGACATGCCCTAGAAAGAGCGGTCATCAAACTGGCTTAAACTGGTTTTCGTAAGAAATGAAATCAGCAGCATGTGTTGTTTGTTCTTTTAAAAAACAGCTGGTCCACTTGAGTTTGTTGGATATGGGTTGATGAAAGCAGCAACCACGACGCTACACGTTTCGTTTGCTATCTATCACCAACGAGTGGGTAATAGACCCTTCTCCAAAATAGCGGCAACAGATTTGAATGAGTTAAAATTGAACTGAATGAAAAACTGATACCAGCACTGGAAAGAGCACCTTTACTTTAGTAACCTTGCAAAGTTTCAGCATATTAGGTGTTATAATCCATCAAATATTTTCGCTCGCGCTCGATTGGTCTAAACGCCTAACGTGACCGAATATACCCCAGCTAAAACTGGGAATATCCGATGATATTCCCCAAGTGATATTCCCCAATTTCAAAAACTTCAAGGCGCGTCTTGCCAATTAAAATTAATGTCAAGATGGGGGAACGGTTTGCTTTTGTGACAGAAGGAGAGAAAAACCTGCTGGTCGATAAAGCAGTATGAGAAAACAACATACGCTCTAAACGTTTTTGACGGTAAACTGTTCTTAAACGAAATGTTCAAATACTCAAGCTCGTTGCTACATGTTGCAAAAAATTTTTGAAGGATAATAATCACAATAGCCTCCATTTGGCTTTAAAAATATGCTCAGATACTTGTCCTTGGACATTATCTGTTCCTCGAAGCTCACAGTTTTCCTCGAGCTTCGCTCTCGGAAAACTGTTTGCTTCTCGGAACAGATAATGTCCGCGGACAAATATCTGAGCATTTTTTCGCGCCAAATGGAGGCTATTGTTTATTTATATCAGCTTCGGAAATGTAAAATGAAATTTGACAAATTTACAGACGTTTGTATGTCTGGGGGTCAGTACGTCATACCCCCAGTCTTACAAACGTCTGTATATTTCTCATTTTCAACTTACATTTTCTCAGCTGACATTACACCCGATATGCTGAAACCTTGCAGGGTTACTAAAGTAAACGTGCTCTTTCTAGTGCTGGTATACGTTTTTGATTTTAACTTATTTGAATTTTCGGCCGCTATTTTGGAGAAGGGTCTATACTGGGGCCACAGATAAGGAGAGGGTTTCCTCTCCAGAGATTCGTGTCCTCATGAGTAGACAGGGGCTTAGAAACTTATCTAGCCGTCTAGGCATACGAAAAGGCTGTACTATAATAGTTTTGGGCGAAGAAAACAGTCTGTAATGACGAGATGCCCTTGTTCAGGGAGGTGTCCGTTCTCGAGGTCCGCTGGCTACAAAGGACGAGTGGTTCCTTGAATTTAACAGAAAGGACTTCATCACAAATTTTCCCTAGCCGTTTTTCCTTGATTGCATGATCGGACAATTGAGTTACTCGATGAGAAGATCTGTAGTGTACTCAAAATCATTTTGGTGTTGATTCGGTTTTTCCGGCAACCAACTCTTATTGATTGTGTCGTTTTTCTTTTATCAAACAGGCTATTTCCGCTTGCTGAGATCTATTGTGAAATGATCCGATCATAGTTACTTGAAGGACTGGTTATGAAACCTTGCCATGAAAACAATGGTGCAACAATTTATTTGGAAGGGCTGCGACTGTGCACAATCCTTCACGTTCACACCTCAGTTGAATATCTTAACAAAAACGTTTCGATTAGTCAGTTGCTCCAACACATTCCAAATTCTATTGTTCTTTGTGCAGGGTCAAGGCCAAAAAGGCAAACAAAAACATTTAACAAATAAGTTTGTCAGGTTTCATAACCATTGCCTTCAATTAACTATGATCCGATAGTTTTAAAACATCTTAATAATAACAATAACAATAGTAATCAATTAAAAGCTATTGAAACGTGCCGAGAAGAACGTATGTATCTGCGAGTGATTCCTTAATAATGAACGTGATCCAAAGAGTAAAAATCTCCTTGAAGAAATTATGTCGACAACGAAGTCCGGCTCTTCCTGATTTCGAAGAAAACGGTCTTTTCCGCTGTGCCTTAAAATAATGACGTCACGATCACATGCCTTACATGCAGTCGGTTTAGTCATTACTTAAAATAACCGTTGTCGGACAAAAAAATCTTCCGAGTGCCTAACCTCAGAGTATCAATCTATAAAGCCCAGTTCGGACGCCGAACTTAACTCAAATTCGGTCGGCGCAAATCACGAAAATCCCGCCTTTTGATTCAGACGCCGAACTTAATTAGCCGAACTTAATTTACTTGAAGCAAAACATGCTCTCTACGAGAGACTGTATCCGGAATACGTTATAATAATTTATGCATTAGGTTCGGCTCGTGAAAAGTTCGACGTCTGAATGAAAGCCGTTCCAAAGCCGAAATTCCCGACTGAGCCAGACGGGAAGAACGGCTGAGCCGTTCCAAATTGAAGCAGCCGTTCTCAACTGATTCAGACGCCGAACTTTTCATGTCCTTAATTCAAGGTATTAGGCTCAGCTCATGAAAAGTTCGGCGTCTGAATCGGGCCTAACTTTCGTCGGCTTTACTAACAGAGATCGTGGACGAGAAAGAACTAAGTTTTTACGTTTTCTACAAGTCAGTGATATACGGTTCTCTCTTGAAATCTCGGGAATATGTTTAGCTAACTGGTTGCAATCAAGTTTTGAGATCCGGAACTTCTTGCAATGTGGACACGAAGAAAATATTGTGAGAAGAAGTGGTTTGGCTGGTCAGCTGGCTTTTATAAAAAAATCAATGTAGAAACTGGGCCAAAGGTTTAGCTTTGAAAAGATGTAGTTACGGCCATATGTTATATGTAGTAGCATAATGTATTCTAAAAAGGAATAAAACGGCGTGGTCCTATTAACCACAAGTTCAACTCGGTCCAGCGCTGTGTTTTTATGTTTATTGTATATTTGGAAAGCCTCAAAACCGCAGATGAATCATGATATATTCGTTACGAGCTATCTTATGCAAAAGCGAAAAAACGATTGGAACTGTTATTGATTTCCGTCCCCATACACACCGCTCAAAGCCGAGGGGGCTTGAGAACAAAGAGCTTAATGGAGGGATTATTCACACTGCATAAATTATAAGATCACATCCACATACTCCTCAATTGCAACGTCGTAGCAAATATGTATACCAAGTGCGAAGCTGCTGGTATCGTCTACGAATTTTCACCCGTTCGAAGGAATGGTCGATGCAATTTACAAATCCGCCCTTCCGTCCACAATTACTGACCTCGTTTGCTCAGTGCGTCTTGTGACTTGTCATGTCGCCAAATTTTACTATACAGTTGTTAGACAAGGGGCCCTTGACCACCAGTTTATTTTAAAATCGAGTCAAACAAAAAAAAATCTTTTTAAGGCGCTGATTTCGCTTTCGCCTGAAATAAGATATCACTTAACCTTTCGGTTTCGCCGGGTTTTGCCACGATCTGTCATCACGAACGGGCCTGTTTCGCTTCTTCCTCACGAGAAGTTCCATTACCAAAACAAGTGAATAAATTTTCAAAGACGCGTGCCTCCTCGAATACTCAGCAGTAAATTCTTACGATGGACGTGATCGAACGGAAAGTACGTCATTAAAAAGTTCCTAGTTTTCGCAGAAAACTTTTCCGTCTTATTTTTTAAATGACGTTGTACGCACCAGACCATGTCAAGATGACGTCATGATCGGGAATTTCCCCTAGTCAACACTTTCAGTTTACCCTACAAAAGCCTTACAAAGCATTTTTAGTCCAGTGTTGACTTCTTACTGCGTTTAAAGTCGCTGCACCGAGAAACGGGTTTTAAAAACACAAACTTAACCTTTTATTTCCTACCATTCGACAAGAACTGTTTTGAGGGATTCAGCTATTGAAGTTTTGCAGGTTAGTACGCGGTTTTCTGTGCATTCAGGTAAACTGTTTCGTCATCCCAATTCTTTACATCTTTACAAGACAATTTCCGCCATTTTGAAATGGGACGGAATACTTTGTACGGAAAAAACTCGAACTCGAGGTAAAGATTTCCGCAACATTTCAAATCTGAACAAACTGTGAATTGTAACTTAAGATTTTCTCGTGAAGGATTTTTCTGTCCATTTTTGAGGGGTGCAGATTATCAAAAAGGCTTGAAATTGCATGTATAAATCGCGTTATAAATTCTGTAAGGACCTCAGTTCCTTGATAGTGCGCGTCGTATGAATACCAGGAGAATTTTGCAGATAATGTAAGAAAAATCAACAGCACGATTACAGGTTTCCTCACTAGCTCAGTTAAATAGTTTTCTGTTTAAATTTTAAGGACGTAGCCCAGTATCTCAACTCATAGCTTTTTTTAGAACGGAACTTATAATTATTTGGATCGAATCATGGCTTTTTCCCGCCAAACAGTTTGTTTCGCACCATATTTAAAGTCCATTTAAAGTTTGTGAACAGCGATTTTTAGTTGTTTTGATCGCAAAAAGACATTTTTATTGTAGAATCTGAAACGAACAAAAGTATTTCAGAGCAATTTGGGAAAGTAAAATTAAGAAAACTTTAGCTCAATCCGAAATTTTATCGACTATGACGATTCATCTAAGCAAAAAGAAAGATGCTTTTTATATTGAGGAACGCAATTTGCAGCTCATTTATCAAATGCCAAAGATGATGACAAGATCAAAGTTTGCTTTAAAAGCCTCCGGCTTATCTAGCCGTAAATCAATCCGTCATAGAGGTATGAACGAGAAGGGATTGGGGCGAGACGACTGCAGTCCTCTTCATATAAGCCCGGTCGACCGGGCTGGCTCGGTTTCCGAGATCTCGCCTCGCCACTCTTTTCTTTACAAAAATTTCGATGTGTTCATATGAGAAGGCGGGCTGAACCGGTTACCGAGATCTCGGTTTTTCCGCGGACCAAAATTTGTAGTGGTAATTAGCATATAGAGCGAATAAGGTCTATTACGTTAATGGGTGTGTGCGGATGAAATCCTACGGTGTAACCGTTCAAATGAAAGCTATTGGGTAGTACATTCTTGTGGTGTCACTTGGGATTTTACGTATTTGAACTTGATATTGAGAAATTTGTGGAAAATGTACTCACAAATTTAGTCGGCGCTTTCCTCTTCCCACTCGTCATCCTTACTTCGTCAACAGGCACTCGTCCTTATTAATTTAATATAATTTAATCGCCTTATAGATTATCATAGCATCAATTCACGCACCCATATCCAAATGAAAGATATATCGCCCCCGCTAAAACCTCATTCTTAATCCCTCTTAACATTAGTGACATCATGAGAATGATGTTTTAATCAGTTAATGACAGAGGCATACTCGTAAAAAACTCCGAGTGCTCCTATCAGGGGTCGAACCTAAGACCTTCCGATTACTAGTTCGGATGCTCTACCACTGAGCTACAGGAGACTCGTGGGAGCTTAGGCCATTAAACTAGGTTCACGGGACAATCGGTCAGCACCTTTGACGAATGTTTTATTTTTTTATTTCTTGCAGACAAAATGCTTCGTCAGATTTTTATCTTCACTGTGCTTCTGGTTCCAAAAGCGATGTCAGATAGACACCCCATGATAATTTCAAAACAGACGAGCTTTCAACAGTGCAACGGTACCTCATGCGAGTGCGGCACAATTGATCGTAACCACGCCTCCAGCCAATGTAACCAAGCCTGCGGTAACACTGACTGCAAGTCACTCACGTGCTCATCCGGGACATGCTACCAAGAATGTCACAACTGCCAAATGGAATGCACCAGCGACGTCCATTATTGTAGACAGCGGTGTCTGTCTGGATCATGCTCTTTCAAGTGCAATGCCAGACACTGTGTGCAACAATGCAATGGTGGTGGAAAATGCGACAGCACGACCTCGACCTCAAAGGATCACATCCTGATTTTACCAAAACCCTATCTGATTTTGTCGGCGATCCTATTCGCATCTGTAGCCATTTTATCGTGCTTACTTCTTGTATTGTATTCTTGCAATGGAGATTGCTGCAGGAGACGAGACACTTACTTAAAACTTAAGACTATCAGCAGTAGCCTTGAAAGCCTAGATTCGCAAGCAACGTTTGTGTAGATGCTTCAAAAACGCAGAGAACTCATCAACCCCAGCCGGCGTGTTATCGCTTTGAACATGATTGAAAACTGGTTTCAAACCAGTTTCTTTCTCCAAAGCATGGTATTTATAGAGAACAAGATTCATAGGCCGCAAGAAACAGTGACTTTACTATTAAAGTAGTAAGAGTGGCCTTCTACCAATATTTCTTGACCAAGCGGGCACTGCCAATGACACAAGGCTTAGAAATCTGCATGAGTTAAAACAAAGACGCAAAGTCTTTTCCGTGTTTATTATTATTATGATTATTATTATTATCATCATCATCATCATTATTTTTTAATTTTTTTTTGTTAAGATCAGTAGTCAGTAGGGCCCAAGCGATGGCAACGTTTTGAAAAATTCACCGAGAAATTCACTGGAGAAATTGGAAACACGAGAGACTAAGGATAAATCTTGGAAGTGTGTTAGTGTCCTTTCTGTTAACCTTTATGGACAAATACCACACGACAAAAGGAACTATTTTATTCCTTTGTAACTCATACTAGTTAGAGTAGGTGATCTGTACATACTCTAGCGAGCCACCCTAAGAATGAAGGACAGAGACACTTGAACAAGTTACCATAAGACGTATCGACTCAGTTTATTTATTTCAAGATGTGCACGACAACTAAATTGCACGTATAAAAAATTATGTACGATGATAAGTGGAGGTTACATTTGTGAAATAAAAATGAAGGACTAACAAACTCTACAGTATTTTGTAGAATGGGCAATTCTGCTTTCAATGCTGCAAAGAAATTTGCAATCACTTTCAGATGAACGATTATGGCCTTTTTTCGAGTTTGCTAAGCTCTTAATAATTTAAGAGACATCGCATATGATATTCGGAACACAGCGAACGCATTCCATTGACTTCAAAATCCTTATATAAAAATGATTACTACTGATTGTTCGGTATATTAATGTTATACCAGGAGACAACCAGGTCCCTGGCAAGCAAGTCCTAAGAGAGAATAATTTATTTTTCGATCGATTTCGTTGATTATCGTCACGTTATAGTATCAAACACCTTAAAACTAAACCTTTTTTGTATCAGATCGTCGTTTTGATTCCTTTTCATGAATGATCACAAAAACATCTCAGTTGAAAATTTATGGTTTTACGGCAAAATGACTCTTCTTTACCCCACGCCGTATTCATCGATTTGATTTCCGCCAAACTTCATTTCAAGCTCACTGCATCTACAACTTAGATTTTCCGGCCTTGGGTTGAATTTCTCTCAGTTTCATTGCCAGACCCATGTTTCCTTTAATCTTGAGCTTGCCTTGGAAGAAAGCCTGGTGGAAAAATAGACGGCTGTTTGATACAACGATAACACACTCGAGTTTTCTTGTCAATGATCCACGGAGTTTTGGGTGCACAACCAAACGAACGTTGATAAAAAAAAAAAAAAAAAAAGATCGACAAACAAGATGCATCGAGGGTATTAGGTCTCAAGGTTTCTGTGAGAATTGTACAACTAAAGCCAGTGTTTGCGCTATCATCGGGAACTACTTAATGGAGTAAACTTAAAAAAATTGTCCGTGAAGCGTTTAAGTCGTGTATATTTTATAAAGTAAACCTGAAAATAGTTTCTTTCCTTAAACGTTCCACTGTAATACTACAGTGTTTAGCACAAATTTAACAGACGTTCACAGCGAGAAATAAGTTCAAAGACAAGAGTCTTGAGACTTACCGTTTGAGGATTCAACTTTCCAGTCATAAGTTTAACAAAGTCGTCATCGCCGATGCTAACTGTACAATCAGCTTTGTCTGCAAACAGGTTTATAACACTGTCAGTACAAAGGAACATTTTATCGATGCAAAGTCCGTTTGTCTCTCTTGAGCCTAGTGGCTCACGGCCTTGGTGCTTATCTTTCGTTACCATAGCGGGGTCCTCAACTGAGTGTCGTAAAGCCAAAATCAAGTTATTTCTCTGACCAATCACAACAGACGTAAACAGTGCAATGAACCAATCAGAAGTGGAAGAAAATACATGTAGCCGGCGCCAAGCGCGGGAAAATCTGTGCGACCAAGTCACATTGTTTTTGAGTTTGTTTTTCATTGGCTGAGAAAGTGGCGCGAATTTTGACAGCCAATCACAGGGTATAATGAAGCAGAACCAAAGCAAACGCGAATTACTTTCGACACTCAACTGAAAACCTCAGCTACACGAAGGGACTGTCTTAAAGCCTTTACTCGCGGGGATTAGAATAGCGGAAAGGATCGGGCAAAATGACCTGCAGACGACGGACGACAGACGGAAAAAGCGTACGTGTTTTTATCCCCTAAAAATCATACACTGCCCGAGAGTAAATCTTCATCTATAAATTAAGTGTGGTCTACAATACTACTATACATTTGTCTTATGGCATGTAACATGACATTTTAATTCCATTATAATAACAGGGCGTCTAGATTATAAAAGGTCTCTATTAACCCTATTATAATGACGAGCACATATTTACTCCTTACTACTGGACCAAACATTGATGTTCAAACAAAATCTCCCAACTGGGACCATAAGAGATTACAAGGCAAGTTCAAGAATGTCCGTGTTCAAAACAAATCATTTACCTGATCCTAAAAACTTAAGTGCGCCGTCTCCATTCTTAGCGTCCACAATCCACCACGCTTCCTTTCCGCTTGCGTTTTTAATGTTGAATCTAAAAACTCCTTTGATCTTCTTCACTAGTTTAGGACCTTCCTAGGTAGATAACAAAGACAAACAAAGAAACGATAAACAAACTACACTGTAATAAGGGTGCTCTCCATTGGGAAGTAATTCTCGATTAGCATTCCAGTTAGAAAAAAGAACAAACACGTTATAATTCCCAAAACGCGAGTGACCCTTTACGTGACCTTTTAATAGAAGTACTAATACTTTTAACCGGCAGATTCAGAATGAACAGTCGAACGGAAGTTAGCCATCGGAATTGAAACTTAAACTACAGTACCGCTCAAATGTACGTTGAAAGTCTCGACTCGATCCTCGCGAGAATCGAGACTCGATTCACTCGAAAGTCGAATCGATCCTCGAAACTCGATACTTGCGAGAATTGTTGAACCGATTCTCGACTAGTGAGCCTCGATCCTCGATTCTCGCGAGTTTCGAGGATCGAGACCCGAGACTCGAAAGAGACTATCAACTTACTTTTAAACGGCACTGTACTATGTCCCTTACCCCCTTCAATGTCTTCTCCATCTCATCAAATATGGCCGCCGCCTTGAAATCTTCTTTTTTCGCTGCCGAGGTGTAAGAAGGCACTGGACGATACCTGACGACAAACGAGCGATACAACATATCGTAAGTTCCTAGCCCCCTATCTGGCATCACGGTACACGTTATATGGATTACTCACATTGAAGAGCCAAGTGAACGTCTCTGTACAGGAGTGGTTAGTCCGTACTATTAAAAACTGGATCATTGTATAACGCCATTCCAGAGATTTGATTGGCTTAGCCATTATACCATGCCCGAGAAATACTGTCCATTAAATTGCCTTCTGGTTGTTCTTGCAAAGCGAAATCAGCAAGATCTAACAATATCTCTTGATTGTTTTTAATAAAACAATTATTCCACTCATCCTTTTTGGATATGAGATGATTACTGCAGACTCAAGGTACAATTTAATTCAGTATTTGCTTAACAATCTGTTTGACAGTACCAAAGAAAACTAAAACACATTACGTACGATATTCTTCCCCAACGAAAACTCTGTATTCAACAATTTAATAAAGTGCATACAGCTGTAGCCACTACAACACTGTAGATCTTGCCTTGCATGGAGGCGAAAAACGATGGACCCTTCGCGGCTAACGGTCACATGGTACAGAATTCACCATGCTGGAGAGCAAGCTACGCGCTGGGACATCCAAAACAGAAAATTCAAATTTGCCTGGATGAAGTCACGGGATGAAGTGAAGTTTTGGATGTCCCAGTGCGCAACTTGCTCTCCAACATGGCGGATTCTGTACCTTGTGACCGTTAGCTACAAAGGGCCCATTCTACAGTTTTAAAAGTCTTGCACTTCACAACGTATATGTATGACAACAAACACCAAGTGCTTCTACAGAGATTTGGCACCTGTAAATGGTCTCCTCTTGTCTCCTGAATACTTTACCTTCTTTGATTGGGAAATCCTAACCGATACAAGGCCACTACAACTGCCCCGCCAAGACCAAGGTTATGTTGGAGTGCCACTCTAGCTCCTGAGACTTGCCGTTTGCCACACTCACCGCGAAGTTGGCGACAAAGCTCAGTGCACTGTGCTAGACCTGCAGAGACAAGAACAACAAGGTACATGTGATCGTCAAAACCTGAAGTCGCAAGTGGTGATTAAAACATCGATTCTATAACTAGTCAGCAGGTACATCAATACGAAACTTGAATTGCATCTCACTAAAGATCACATCCACACAACTTAGAGGGAATGTGATTGGCTACCTGTTGCTCCTAGAGGGTGTCCTTTGGAAATGAGCCCTCCACTAGGGTTCACAACCCACTTCCCTCCATAAGTAGTGTTTCCACTGTCCACCAACTGACCTCCTTGACCTACAACGACAACAGAGCTAAGTATCACTATCTTAACCCTTAAACCCCTAATATCAAAGAACAAACTTCTTCTATCTTGTACCCATACTTTTCTTATAAATGTATTGGGGAGAAGTTATTAAAATAGCAAGAAAATTCACCTTGGGTGATCATATCCTTAATTCTCATGACCTCAAGGGTTTAATAAGCATTGATATTACAAGGAGAAATTTGATGCCGATCACTGTTAGGGCTTAAGGAGTTAAGTAATTACTTTTCTACCCAGGCAGTCATGTTTTGGACGACTATCGCAAATTCTAAATCCGTGAAAAAAAAAGGCCAAAAAAAGTATGTATTGGTCCGTCGTATTAAATTTTAAAACGCGCGCAGTCCTCGAACGAAACGTCTGGAGCGTCAAGGAAATGAACAGTGAGACAAGGGAGAGGCACTACGAGCGTGCGAGACTCACACGAGAGAAACCACGCTTTTGGAGTTTCGTGCCTCGCGAGTTCGCGCTTTCAGTAATTCACGTCTCCCCTCGAGAATGTCAAGAGATGAAACGAATATTTGAGGTCTAACGGTAATAGGATATCCCACTTCTTACATTTTTCGTAACAAGTGAAACAGGTATATAAACAGATAAATAACAGTTCTAAATGCCTGCGCCTTGCGCGGAAATTCCGAGTGCCCAACTGGAATTGAACCCATTCATGACCTTCCAGATTACCACTTGGAATGCCACAGAGACCCGTGTGGTGAGCGAAATAGCACAGGTCACCCATGCACGAGGTAGCACAGTTCTCCCATGAACAAGGAAACACAGGCATCCCATAGCTCAGTTGTAGAGCCTTCCAACCGGTATTCGGGAAGGTAATGGGTTCGATTCACATTGGGCACTCGTAATTTCCTTTTTCTTACAATTTTACCGTAAAATGTATTAACTCAAGATTTCAACTTGCCTTCAGGACAAAGACCAAGGCCTTCGTAAGTAAGCAGCTCATTGACCGAGAAACAGTCGTGCAGCTCAACAACTTGAACATCTTTAGGTGACAAACCTTAATGAACAACAGGCAAAGTCGGGTAGTTATTAATCATTCTAGTAACGTGATTGTGGACGTACATGTAGCTACAGTGACTTGTTAGAACAATATTTTGTTGGCGTGAAGTGTGAAGTGACAACCTCTCTCTTTCAAAATGTGGTCAGCTTATCATTATCCACGAAATAAGAGTGAAGGTTTTGAGTTGAAGGATTTTTAAAGTAAGAATGAACATGTAATTGCTGTCCTGTTTATTGTGAACTGCACAATCAATTACAAAATGATGGGGCAGTGATCGTTTGTTGTTGATTATCGTCCTTGCTCCGAGAGGTTTTTTTCTGGGTATTCCAAATTCCAGTTCGACCTAGAGAGTGTCCTCAATTAGGGAAGTTGTCAAAGCCACTATACTCGAACAAGTCCACCAAGCCACAAAATAGATGGTGGTTTCTGCCTGGGCCCTCCTTCCTCAACCTCAAAAGACACCAGTAAAATATAACAATGAGATTCAAACCTCACTTTTCTTGTTTATCTAGCAATGCTGACTCTTGCTTGCTCAATATTTCTGTGTCAACTCAAATTTTAAAGCCAATAAAATTTTGTCGATAATGTTCTTGAGATAGATGGTGTCTTTGATAACCCCCTAATCCCAACAAAGTGGGTCCTCTTCAAACAAACTTGTTATGACCAGTTCCCTTACTGTTCTGCGCTAAACACATTGACACTTAAATAAAGTGATTTATTATTTATTTATAACATTTATTTTATTTATTTACTGTGATTGATGGAACTACGTGTACCACTAGCTCTATAATGCGACATGAACTATACAAAAATGAAGTGATTGAATTACCAGTCTTCTGATAAAGCTTCTTAGCTGCTGCTTTAGTCATGTCATACCCGACCTACAAAAAAAATGGAAGATTATACTTCCCTTCCTTTCATCACATGATGGCCTTGAAATTTAAACTCCCTAGCTGTGAAAAACTGCAAGTTAGCAGTCATTTAAAGGTGATTCAAGATGTTTTAAGGGCGATTTAGACGGTACGACTTTGTCGCATACGACAAGCTTACGACAGGCCTACGACACAAATTGTTTCGTGTAAATCAAACCTACAACTCGCTTACGACTGTTGTGTACGTCACAAAAAATTGTCGAAGGATTTTAGAACATGTTTTAAAATCCTACGACAATCGTAGGTATAGGCAATGTTGAATGACGAGATTTATGTGCGATTTTTTGCATGACGCGAGCAGCGCGCGCTCCAGAAATCGCATGTGACAGTCGTAAGCAAAAGTTGCACTGTCTAAATTGGCCTTAAAAGAAGACTATGTTGTGGCTAAACGCTTTACGAAAATTAATACTGGAACATGTAAACTTTATTTTGGACATTTACTTGGGTCACATGTACGTGTACATGTATATTTATTGCGTTTGACGTAGGAAGAAAGCACTCCTAATATGGATTGGAGTTGAAATTGTATGGGACGACGTTGATTCAGTGAATCGATAGATCTTGAGACGCGCATCTGCAATCCCCCACAGATTTTTTTGCAGGGCGGATGACATCACAAAGGAGAGAAAGCCTGGGATCGAGATCTAACGCACCCCCTAATCTTTGATTATTACTAGTATAATTATAATCTAAAAATGCAGTGGTATTAAGAATTCTTACAGGATAACCAAAGTATTTGCGATGGCGTTTCTATGAAGGTAACAATAACTCTGCATTGAAGTTCCCAAAATAATAAACCATTCTAATCAAATGGTCTGACGGTTTGACGAACAATTATGCCAATCCTTGAGAACTTACCAACTTTATAGAACTGTTTTCGTTGAAAGTGCTGCCAAAGTCAGTTGCCATTTCCATTCCTAATATCTCAACTGCTTTATCCTCAAGGCTGTGCTTTTTGACAAACTCTTCACTTGCCAAGATGGCTGCTGCACTCCCGTCTGATGTTGGGCTGGAATTGCATTGACAAAACATGAAACAAATCAAACACAAATTCTGCAACAATTTCTATCACTGACAGTATTTCTGATATTCACAGGCATTCTTCGCCTATATGCCACTATTTTTTTTTTTTTTTTTAATCACAATGGCTCTGAACGCAACTTTTTTGGCTGGGTTTTCAGTGTAACAAAGAGCCAGCTACACAAAACAAAAAGGAGCTTAAGCAAAGACGACGGCAACGGCAACGACAACGCCGAAAACAACAGCTTTAATGAGCAAAAAACAATCGCTCTGCACGTGCATTTTACATTTTGGTACATTTCTTTGCCGTCCTCTGCAAAACAACAACGTCAAATGACCACATTTAAGGTTTTATGGGGAACGTGAACGCAAGGCGGTGAATTTTTCATTTTCTTTCTTAACTTGTACGCCACTCCTACCAATTTGGTTGCTGGATAGTTCGCCATTTTCGTAAAGGTTGAGCGAGGTGAAATAATCGCGAAGTAGCACAACTGAAATAAAGTTATATTTTCAGGTGACGTTTTCGTTGCCGTTGCCGTCGTCGTTGTTTCAGCTCCCTAATGTTAGCAGCATGGAGCAAAGCTTCCAATGAGTAAAATCACTTCAAGAGACAGCGGTTAGTAAGAAAGCATGCTAGTGACCAGGGCTTGTTGCAAATACAGTGTAGTGTAAGTTTTGAGAAGCCGATCTCTGCATTGTGGAGGATTGTCACACATGTTTTCATGGGTCACTCAACCAAGATCATTTGTCAGTGAAGCCGTTTTGTTGATAAACGACCAATAACAGATCAACTTTGACCAATCAGGTCAATAACAGTTGAGAAACATTTATACCATCTAGTGATGTTCCACACTTTACTTGACTCTGATGACGACTTCAGGTTGTCAAAATGTCAGTCAATGTCACCTCAAACAGTCCTTCTCAGGACTACACTCACCCGGATGATCAAAATATGATACATACTAACTGTATAACATGACTCCTGGGTTCAAACCATTTACAAGGATTTACAATATTGATAAATTTCAAGTATTTAACACAAGTACATTAATAGTTATACCCTATCATTTAGAAAATTAAATAATTAGTGATTTAAATTTACATGCACTTACATTTAAATGTACTTACCAGCACTGTAGTTTAGTCAGTGGATCAAATACCATGCGAGAGTTTTTAATTTCATCCAAAGTGTACTTCGTTTGGAACTGAGATAAGCTAAAAGAAACCAGTTACATGGTCCCATTAGGATATACTTAAAACAATGTTGTGCATTTTTCAGCTGAAAAACTACAACAACATGTTTCAAAAATACAATAATTTCTATTAGTGATTTCAACAAAATTTACAGTTAAAATAATTTTTTTGGTTTGTTTTTGTTCCCTTACTTTTTATAACTTTGGGTGCATTAGTTTATCAACCTCTAGAACGTTTACAGTTTCAGTCTCAGTTTATTGATTTGCCTCACATCATAAACACACACAAATACGATATTAACAAGACATTGCGCAGTTCCAGAAAAAAATCCATACCTACCCCATGGAAGGTCATTGGAAATTCCTAGAGGGAGGGGAGGTCTTAAAAGCAAAAAATTTTTGAAGCAAAGTACGAAGCTAAACTGGAATTTCCTGGGGGAGGGGGGAGTGCAAAAAAAATAAACCTTCTGTGGGGGGAGTATGGATATTTATGGAACTGCACATTAACGAGGCAAGGTAGCCCAAGGAAGCCAATAAGGCTTATGTAACGGACTATCTTGGATGACTCTAACGTCCCCTGTTTTCTCATGTTGAGATCATATCTTTAAAACTGCCGCCATCTTTGTTTCTTATGATGAGTGTGTGCTGGGGAGAGTGCCAAAACTGCCTAGTGGACCCCTCCTCAGGTTGTATAGTGTGGGAGAGGAGGAGAGAGAAAACAGAACTTGTAGTTATTAATAGGCCATTTCTGAGTTGTTTTGAACCACATTACAAAAGCAAGGCTAACTGCAACGTTTTTCATATGCAAATTAGTTTTGTTTGCAAATTATGAATGAAATCTAATTTCCGTAATAAAAACTATCCACAAAGCCTCACTTTCATAATGAGGTTCAAAGAAACTCAAAAATGGCCTGTTATTAACATTGAAACAATAACAATATTGCTTTAACTAGTTCTGTAAGCCAGAAGTAAAAAGTAGTGTTATGAACAGGTTTTTCTTACGGATTTTCCACTGAATGGAGATGGTTCTTGTGTGCAATTTTGGCAAAATGCTCTGGTTTGGTTCCTAAAATTTATAAGGAAAAAGATTTGAGAAAAATCAAATACTGGCACATACAGTAGATATATACATGTTCTTTATACCGACCAAAACTTTAATTTAAAATCAAACTAAAATAATATTATTAGTTTTGCCTCAGATTTGGCCTAATAACTACAATGTGGCACACAAATTTATTTTTCAGAAAAACATGATACTCCTGAGTTTTACAGACATGTTTTGGCAGTTGCCTCTGCCATCTTCAAGGTGAAATGAACAACAAATTTAGGTGAAATATAAATGCTAAAGAAATTACAATAATAATAGCAATAATTAAGACTACAACAATAGTAATACAAAATTAAACATCATTAATATCAACATTAATATCAACTGAAATGATAATCACTGTAAATGTACATAAATTTAGGCTCTGTATATTTTATGTCTTTTTTTGTATATCTCCTTTTATTGTGTATTCTATGTTTGGTAATGACCTCAGGGCTCCTATTGATTGCAGAGATGCTTTGTAAGCTCCCTGAAGGGACTACCCTGAGGTCTTACCTATTTATTATTTTTTTTTTGCTTTTAAATAGAGGTGTCAAAAAATGAATATTCCTGTATAAGTAAACAATGCAATGATGCTGATAGAGAAAGTACCAACACCTGATTATCATATGACCCATACAGCCCCACACACGATTGTTCCAAAACAATAATATTGAGAAAAAAATTAATAAATACCTCTTACTAACTAAGACTTGGTAATCAAGTAAAATACATGTACTGTAAAATACATTTATTGTAAAATAATACATGTAAAATACATGTACATTTAAAATACATGTACTTCTCCAAGTTTGAGGTAGATACTAAAAGTTGCAGACCAAGTTTTTTCCTGATGATTTATAAACGGCCCAAGCGTGAAATGCATGGCTCATGCCAATAAGTGCGGTCATCACTCAATCCCAAACCAAATAAATAAATTATTATCAAGTTAATCAGGTACATGGACATGTACTAGGTGAATGAAAGAACATATCTCACCATATTTTTTCATGTGTTCTTTGCCAGCATTTCCAAACATCTGAGGAGTTATTGGCGCAGCAGCCAACCCCTCTTTATTCACCATTACTTCCAAATGCTTGTCCATTGGTGGGGTGCGATCATGATACTAAACATGAATGAAAAGCGTTATAGTCAGTCCTGTCTAGCCACAGAGCTTCCTAGGAAGTAGGGATGGCATAGTGGTGAGAGCACACACTTCTCACCAATGTGGTTCGATTCCTGGACTCGGTATCATATGTGGGTTGAGTTTGTTGTTGGTTCTCATCCTTGCTCTGAGAGGATTTTGTCCGCATTCCCAGTTTTCACCTCTCCTCAAAAACCAATATTTCCCAATTCCAATTCAATCTAGAATCTGAGCGCCACAGGTTTGTCAGTGGTGACAGACTGTGGAGTGTCACACTCGTTAAACAAAGTTAGTTATTTATTTATTAATTCATTAATTCATTCATTCATTGTTGGCCCTTCAATCCGTAGGTCAATGGTTCAAATTTAATTGGTCCCTGCAGACTGCTCCTCTTACGGCAAGTTCAACTACACCCAAAAGTCTCGTCTAGATACCTTTGATCCTAGAGATCCTTTCTCCATTTTCTCAAATCCCAAGGCTAGAACACAATCTGATATACCTGAAAGAAAGAAAAAAACAACGACAACAGACAATTAACACATAACAAATTAAGATTCATGGTGAATGCCCTTGCAAATGTTTATTTTATTTTTATTCTTATTCTTATTATTATTATTATTATTATTATTATTATTATTATTATTATTATTATTGTTTTCTGCATTTCCTCTAAATTTCCTTTCTATGCCCTTGCCCTTTTAACCCTTTAATTCATAACAGTGATCAGCATCAAATTTCTCCTTGTAATATTAATGCTTATTCAACCCCTAAGGTCATGAGAATTAACGACATGATTGTGAAACCAAGGAAGATGTTTCTCATATGATAAGAACCTCTCGTCAGTACTTTTATAAGAAAAGTGTGGGGACAAGATAGGAGAATTTGGTCTTGCATATTAGGGGTTAAAGGGTTAAACCTAATTAGTGACCAACACCAAAATTTTTCCTGATATGCATGCCAGCCAAAACGTCATTAGGGACCCTCCCCTCACTTTCCCTTCCCTCCCATCTCCTCTAGATAATAGCAGGCTTTGAACCCTTTCGAGTTTTTGTGCTTATAGCGAAAGACATCTGCAAAGACTGAACCAACAGATGAGGATATACAGTGGAGGCTGATGTTTACCCTTAGAAAAGTACAAGTCTCAAGAACAAATTTGAAGTGGTTAATTACAAATTAGCAAAATCAAAATATAAATTATCACGATTCATACAATCATATGCAAAAATACTAAAATTAAAGAGCTTGCATGTACAAGTACAAGTAAATTTACCTCCTTCGATAAGCTGTTTAGCCAAATACAATGCACTGGAGCCTGTAGCGCAGGCATTATTAACCTGTTGAAAATACCAAATAAAACTGATATGTTAAATTACTGTAAGTGCACACAGTGGAACCCTTAGATACCAAAGGGACATGCAAAAGTATCCGTATTCTCCAGGTGTCTGTATTAAGTTGGCTCTCAATAAAAGTCTTAGACATTATGTTTTATCGATACAAAGACAGGTTTAAGCATACAATTATTTAAAAGCAACAGAAAAATGCTTAATGTAAGTGCAAAGTGAAGAAATCTTACACTCATTGAAATAGTTTTGAACTAAAATTAATGTTCTCTTATTGCTTCAACATGACTAACAACATACTGTCATCATTTAAATTTAAAGTCTGCGACTTTGCTCTGCAGTGACAGTTTCAGTGTAGAAACTGAAATTTTTCTTAGGCATTACAACCTTGCAACTGTCTGTAAATAAGTGGGTGTCCACAAAGCACGATTCCAATGTTCATCCAAAATTAGTTACTGGTACTAATTAATTGAAAAGGTCCCATGATGAGCAAAATGCCAATCATCATGTGAATACATGTTAAAGTATTATGTATATAATAATATTTATAGAAATTGACTTACATTGTAAATTGGAATCCCTGTCAGGCCAAGCTGATAAAGAGCTCTCTGTCCACATGTCGAATCACCTATCAGTATAAAATTTATTGTTTGTTACTGAGTTTTATGCATGTGTTTGCATGTACGGAGAGTATCACATATTGTAATAATGTCTTGTGTGAAACCATAAATTAATATGAAGTTTGTTAATACTGTGAATGCTCATTCTTGACCTTGGAATCTTTTAAGATTAAAACCAATTGTACGAGTAACTCTAATGTCTCAAGGTCTACTAATGTTGAAGCATTGAACCTTTTGACTGAAGACAGCATTTGCTGTAGCCTTCCACGCAGACGTTCGTAGGGGTTCGTCAGGCGTTCCTGCCCCACGAACGTCTGCTGAAACGAACAGCCACTTCCGTTCGTAGGCAAATTGCCTTTGTCTTAACAGACTAATCAGCAAAATTATTCGACTCATTATGACAAGTAAAGCCAATCACATACTGCGAAACAACGGAAATCATCACGCCTGGAGATATTTTCGCTTCCGGACGTGCATATAGTTTATACGATCTAAATTTTTCCTGCATTTTCTTCAGTAATTTCACTGAGAGAAGTGGCAAGAATTCCAAGATTTGTCAATTTGTCTACCTGGTCTTTCATAAGATTTACAAGCGGCGAAACCACAACAACAATCAGTGACCAGCAGCTTCAAGAATTGAATTGTACACAAACGATAGAGTTTGATAAATAAGTGACTTTCCATAACCAGTTGGAAGGTTTATGAACACATCAGTTTTCTTCTGTGCAAATTGCACTATGACTTCTCTTTGATATGCATTCAACTCCCTTATACCAAACGTTTGGCACACATGACCAAAAACCACATTTAAGTCCGCCATCCTGTCTAGGGTAATATTTTTAATATCAAACACGAGTTTTTGGGAAACGGCTCCTGATTGGTCTGCAGTCGACGAATGAAAGTGGCTGTCCGTTTCAGCAGACATTCGTGGGGCAGGAAGGAGTGACGAACCCCTAAGAATGTCTGCGTGGGAGGCTACATTTGCTGATGAAGACTGTGAGAAGTGGTCGAAAGCTTCAATGCAGACCTTGAGACAAGAGTTACTCATGTAAAGTTTGTTGGTTGGACAATGGCAGACATTTTTAGAGCTGTAGAGCTGTAAGTGGTTTTTCTAAGCAAAAGGTCAGCATACATGTATACCCCAGGACAAGCACATGGGACATACTGTATGGAGTACATGTCATCCTTGAGATTTACCTAATTGTGTAAACTACTGTACCTATTTTCATCTTCAAAAAATCAAAATACGGGTCCAACTAATTTCCTTTAACCTGGTTTGAAGAATTTTTAACCAAAATTAAACCACAACATGCCCACCTTTAACATTTACTAAGATATCAAAATACCTTACTCCCTTTTGTGTATGAGTGCCAAATTGAATTAACCCTTCAACAACTTGTACTGGGTTGAATATAAACAAAAGTACTGAACCATGAAACAAATAGCCTCCCTTGCAGACACTCTTTGAGCTTGTCATGCAATCTTTCCTCCCGATTACGTGATAATGAGCCAAAGGAGCGTCTGCGAGGGAGGCTATGACACAAAGTGCTCCTCATCGGGTCTCAATTGACTGGTCACACCCTCTCATTGTCTCCATGCCATTACAACAGGCTAAAAGTACACAGGAGAAAGAGCCTCTCCAGATTTAAGTGTTTGATCCTGGGGGGAATAAATTATGTTGTTATTATAATACCTAGACTTTCACTCAACAAAATGAGCACTGTGATTGGTTAATTCTTGGTCACGTGCTCCTGATCAAGTACAAATGTATCCCGACTGGGATACAATTCCTCAGTTGTTGCCTTCTCAGTTGTTTGTTTGTTTGTTTTACTGTGATTGTTGACGGGAAAGTCTAAATATATAACAAAGCACTTAATGTATGGTCCCTCAGGAAACTAGTTAGTTTTGTTTTCCCTCGAGTCTTGATGTTTCTCTCAACTTCGTCTTGGGAAACATCAGGACTCTCGGAAAAACAAAACTAACTGTTTCCCTCGGGATCATACATTAAGTGTATAATAAAGCCACAACAGAGGATTATATTTTCATCTGATGGTAGGTTTTGTTTTGTTTAATATAGTTGTCCAAATACTTACCATAACAGTAACCCGTCACTGCTTGCTCTATGTTGCTATAGTCCAACCCAGCATCTTTGAGGGCTTTTGTTCCTTTAATTTAAAAAATATATGAGCTAAATCATCATAGTCATACAAAATTCATTTTAAACAATAAATGTAAAAACGTTCTCTGTTAAAACGATTTTAGAAATATTTATTATACATGTAAGCTTTAGGCAGTCAGTCTATTGTCTTCGGCGGATCCCAACCCAAGGTGTACAGACCAAGCAATGTTTGCACTGAAATTGTTCTATTCAGCTCTGTATTGAAGATAATATATAATAAATTCCATCTTAAGTTACAAAATAACAAGTGCATTCAATTGTAACTTCTAATTTAACAATACAAGAGTGCTTCCATAACTTGATGGACGCACACCCATTCATCCATAAAGGTCAGGACACACACCCATTCATCTATAAAGGTGAGGCAAGACTAGGGGCCATGTAGCAGCCTGACATAAAACTGGATCAGGGGCATGAAGTAGGAACAGGGACATAAAACAGGAACAAGCCCATTCAGTTTGCATGCACTACGAGGCACATTGCAGGGACGGAATACATGAAGGCTTATGGGTTAATAAATAACACATTTTTATTGGTTTGTTTCTGTTATATAGGGTGCACAAGTTATGAACGCACTCAGTTGGGAAGTTTGCAGAGCACTTTTTAGCTTGTGAAGCTGGTGGCAATATGTATTTTATCTCAGGCATCACCTTGAGCAACTTTAATTACAACAGCAACAACTTTATTCTACTACCCCTACAGGGCACTATGTACAACTCAAATGACATAAAATGTACAATGAAATAGGAAAAGGGGTATTGACTTCCTAAAATAACTTGTCGAGAGTTAAAGAATAGGAAGTCAATTTACATGAAATAAATTACAATATTGTGGCCAGAAAACACAGCGAAACGAGACAACAAATTAGCACAAGAGTGACAAAAACACACACACCAATATCTACCTAACTTAATTTACTCTAACCTTTTCCTCACATTCCTCAAACATCTTACATGCATCCATAACAACAAAGGTCATGCAGTTGGCATGACCAGTTCTTTAGTTAATTAATGTCATCACTTACAATAACCCTTTCAATACGGAGCAATCCTATTAGGCTTCCGAGATGGAATCGCTTCGAAACTTTGTGTCGTTTAGTGGGGGAGAGCTAAATAAAGATACAAAGTCGCGGAAGCGAAGCCTAGAAGAAACAACGGAGCGGGAAACGGAGGAGAAAAGTGAAGTGTCTCAAGCGGCGAGCGATCGCACGCCAGACGACGGAGCTGGTAATCTTTTTGAAGTCGGTCTCTCTATTGCTTACTGTATAAACTTAGAATATATTTAGTACTGGCTAATTTTAATACTGATGTGAGAGCCATTGCCATTATCATTTCATCCATAAGATACATGAGAGCAACATCAGGTCGTGTTTTGTTTATACATGTATCTTTGGTGATTTTTCGAATTAGCAAATTATGCAAATATGCATGATCAGGTACGAAATGTGTTTAGATGTTTTTATTTTTGACTTGTGCATATAAGTTTAGAATTTATTACTGCCACTTCCAGCGGATTAGGAGAGCTAGTTTTCATGTATGTGATCGATAGATACACAAGCTAGCGGTAATGAACTTGAACCCAGCATGACGACTCAAGCGGCCGTTTAGCGGAAAACATCTGCCAAATTTTGAAAATCCCGCCAGTTTTGGCGAACAACACAGACTCGTTTTGGTTATCGGCATGTTCAAATGGAGGGATATAGATGTCCAATTCGTCGCAGGCTTCAGTTTATAATGGTTTCGATCTTTGTACTATGTATTTGGTAGAAGGATTTCGAATTTCGAGGTAAGTTTCGTATAATCTTTCGATTGCTGCAACGAATTTTGATTATTTCCGTTATTATCGTTAATCTTGCTAATTTCTGCTGTTTTACAAGATATATAGTTAGCGTTTAGCTTATTTTTATTAATAAATCGATTCCCTCTTCGATTTTACAAACGATAGTCCTTCGCTCTTTTTTCCTCGACCTTTACCGACGTCATCCACCATTATACTGATCCGTTTGGAAGCCAACAAAGCGCTTCAAAGGGGGCGTGTCCTTCCCTTTTATAGGATCGCTCCGTGTTTAACCCCTTATATCAAAGAACAAATTCTCCTATCTTGTCCCCATACTTTTCTCATAAAAGTACTGGAGAGAAGTTATTAAAATATCAAGAAAATTCATGCTGGCTGATCATATCCTTAATTCTCATGACCTCAGAGGTTGAATAAGCATTTGATATGAATAAGAGGTTAAAAAACAACCGACCTGCTTCTTTAGCCATGTCAGGATAATCAAAGTTTTCACGCCGACCTGGCTTTTCAAACTGAAAAAAAAAATACACTCCTGCTGTACATAGCAATTTCTAATTATAACTTTCCCTAACCCGCTAGATCATGTAAAATCCTCAATATCAGGCCCTATCCCACCCCCTCCGCCATATCCACCACCCCCAAATATCTACAGTGAATTGTACCAATTGAGTTGAATATTATACTTCATTTAAAACCCTCAGTACGGTTTTTGTTTAGAAGAAGCTGACTTTGACTCATATTTATTTATGGCTAAGTAAGCTTAAACAACTTTTAAAGCTTACATGTTCAGGAATCGCCAATAAAATGGAAGCCCATGGATAACTTAGCTTTAGTTAGCTAGCACTTTTAAGGGAAATTGCCCCAACGGGTTTGGGAGCACAAATCAGTCAATTATTTCTTATTTATTCGCAAAGAAAGGAACCATTAGCAGAAGAAAGATCTCAAAAAGGACTTATCTTCACACTGGGAAAATATGGCAAACAAAGATCGCAAACTTATATCTTTAAATTTATCTCCGAACTTCCGAACGCGCCTCCTTAGTGCGAATATCTGAATCGTACAAATATCTGCAATTTATGACTAAATTTTATGAAGATTTATTTTCTGATTACTAACCTTGGTCATCCCGACTCCAACAACGTGGACCTTTCTTCCTGGCATGGTTAAAAAGGTAACAAAAACTCCCTGATCAAGCGACGAAGGTTCTATTGAGGACTTTGCAAAAACTGCAAAGAAAAAAACTTGGACCCAGGCCCCTTGGCTGCGTTCATCCTTGAATGATGTAGGGTGGGCTGGTGTAATTCGGTTGGGGGTGGGGGAGGGGAATACACTTTAGAGCCAAAAAATCGCATTGTCATCATCGCCTAAAAAAAATGCACAATATCGTTATTTTATTATTATTATTATTATTATTATTATTATTATTATTATTATTATTATTATTATTATTATTATTATTATTATTACTATTATTAATAAAATAAATTCATTATTATTTTTTTTTCACAAATCAAGCTTTAGATTGAAGATAAATCTGAGGATTTTTAACATTCCCATACATTTCCTATGTAAATTTCAAAATACAAACGGTCACACAGTTTGTGTGAGCTCCATGTAGTCTTTGCAGGTGCAAGGAATCGGAGATACATACATACACTGACAAGCTTTATCTGTTAACGTAGGTTAACATAAGGCAGCCAGAGGCTGATGTGGACCTGCGATAATCAATAAAATTAAATACATATACAATGCGATATGCAATAAAATTAGATTAACATAAAATGGAGGAATGTACCGTTCATGAAGTAAGAAATTCGCATCAGCCTGGCAGACCGGTTGCTAACGAAAATCATTTTTTCAATGATCGAATAAGCCGGTGGAAAGCGTGATCTATGCGTGGTAATTTCCTCAGGTCCAGGAAATTCTAATCAGTTTTCAATTGTTGGGGCTGTTGGCCTTTCAGTTCACGGTCTATTTTTGTCACCATTTGCTCTACCGAATCAAATGTCACCACGAAAATCCCGATTAGAAAAACTTACGGGTTATGTTGGGGTTATGTTCGGCATGTTTTGGTCTCGGGTCTCAGACCACAATTTCCAGTGTCGAGTTTCAATAACTCTTGACCAGAATTTCCCCATTTAAAACTGATTTACGTGATTCCGTGCTCAAATCATACAAAAAATCTAAGCTAGCTCTCCGTTATGTACATGTCGAGGTCACAAGGCAATGAAAACAGGCCTCCAGTGTCCGCAGCATGGAGTTCTTCAAAACAGGAACACTTGGTTTCGTGTCGCAACGGGAGAGGCTGTTCCTGTCATTTTCGCCTGTGGCAAGTTATCCTGTTTCTGCTAATCGAAGCGGTCATTATTTTAGCGATTGCTATCCCGTTGGCCGTTTACAGTCCTTGGAATAAAAATCTGCGGAACTCGGCAGACGCAAGGACCACGGAAACAGCAATTGCACCCGGAGGTAAGTGCAATGATACGACTCGTTTTAAAATGGTGGCTTACCCGGAAGTTTTAAATCAAATAAAGCAGCAAAGAGCTTCCTTGTTTGGATTTCGCGCGAATGTCCTTCAAATGTGAAGTCACAGGGTATTTTAAGCGATTGAACAAAGAACGCTTTATTTATTGCTTACCAAGGACTCTAGCACGGCGAATCTCAGACAAGGGTGTCGCGCCAGGGATTGAATTCAATAAAACATTTGTTCTTGCAGCTAACAGGTTCTTTCGCTTTTGTTTGTTTCAAGCGCATGCTGAAGTGAGTTCAGTAAACATTGCTATAAGTCCTTTGCAAAGTTTATCATCAAATAAACTCGATTTTGCGAGGGCACGTACTGTAAACAGATTGAACTGAAGCTGCCCAGTTTTAAAAATAATATAAATATAAATGTTCTTTTAACTGACCCTAAAGGATAGGTGAAGTAACAAATATGTTAAGTAGAATATCTGTCAAAGTCCAAAGCATTAGGGAACTTATGCAACTATATAAACATATAACTTCGCGTCACTTCTACTACTTCGCGATTATTCCAATTCGTTGTAGAATGTAGGCGAAGTATCCGGGAACTAAACTGATAGGTACGGCGTTCTAGTTCTTGTTAGTTTTCTAAAGTGTTCCTGTATTCGTCTTGTCCCGCTTCGATTAGTTTTGTAACTATTTGAAGAACAAGCCATTTATCCTGTTGTTTTTCAAATAAATGTTGTTATTGTTGTTGTTGTTGGCATTATTTTTTGATGGCCATGTTCGGTCCTAAGGTGACGGAGACTAACTGAGATTATGTTAGAGCGATACGAAGTAGTTTGTGGAAATAAAATAAAATAAATCGTTGTCAGAAATTCCTACTACTGTACCACAAGGTCCGGGTGACAAGAACACTACTACTGTACCACGAGGTCCGGGTGACAAGAACACTACTACTGTACCACGAGGTCCGGGTGACAAGAACACTACTACTGTACCACGAGGTCCGGGTGACAAGAAGGTTTTAAAGTGTGGTGTAGCCATAGTAGGAGGTGGTGAGACAATCTTAAGCCTTAAGCCATTAGTTTTAAATCAATTCCTACACAAACGATGAAATACGGCACGATGGCCACTGACAAACAGTAAAATATAATGGTTTGAAACTTGCCACGAGATCTTTTCGTAAGACAGAAACGCGGAATTTCGGGTGCTTTCCACTGAGGTCGCAAAGGGAATGCGCAAATCTGAAGGCCCTTCTATTTGTTAGTCCTTTGGATTTCTTCAAAATAATGCGTACTCTTTTTCGGATCGGTTCAAGTTTCAGTGAAAATTTTGTGGAACGATCGATGTCTTCAAAATGACCAATTCCCTTAAACGGATTAATAATTCATCACGAGAAAACAAAGAAAATCACTACTGTGACCGTGGTTTGGATATGTGTTCCTAATTACCAAAAAATTTTTGCCAACTTTAGCCTTGATGATTTCTCCAAGAATTATTGATCATTTAAGAAGCCATATCAAACACTCGAAAGTGTGTTTCATCAGATATCCAAATACCCCGAAGTCGATAAAAAAAAAAAACTCCGCTGCACCTCGTTTTTTCAACCTACTTCTCAGTGTTTGGATATCTGATGAAACACACTTTCGAGTGTTTGATATAAATCAGCAGCACATCTCAATTTGAAGTCCAGTGTTAACACGGATACAAAATATTACTCAAGAAGTATAAGTAACAAGATCACAACTCCGCGATTTTGTTCGTATTATATGAAAAACTCGATCAACTACCGGGGTGCTTTACTTTGGACTGACATTGCATCCAGTTACTATAGTGACAATTTCAAGCTACTTTATGCCAAAGTCAGAGAGGACGATTATATGGAACAATACGACTTCGATACAACTTCGATTCAAACGCAAAGAAAGAGCCTTACGGGTTTTCAAATTTTATTAATGTGTAAGATTATGTATATAATTGTTATTAATTAAAGGGGAAGTATCATGGGGCTTTTAATATCTTTTGTTAAAAAATGATGAAATAAGACCTTCAATCAGCTGCCAAATAATTCTAGAACAACGAGAGGAAAGAAATCAACTCAATTCTTGAAAGGAACAACTTGTGATCTGTTCTAGCGCATTTTGGAAACAAACATGCGAGAACTTGAAAAACATTAGCCTAACATTATTTTTCAAGTTTCAATCCATACGGGCCTACTCTTTCTCTGGCCAGAGGCACTTATCGACAGTTTTATTGCACTGGGGTGATAATTTATAACAAACTTGACAATTATTTCCTTGTTTCTGCTGACAGACAAACATTTTTGGGTTTTGAAATAACAGCAAACTTGTGTGATACTTCCCCTTTAATGCATGTTTTTAAACTTTAGCTAGATACGCGATACCACAAGCAATTCTGTTGCTTTAACTACTATCGTGTTTAAATAAAGGATGATGTTGTTGTTGTTGTTGTTGTTGTTTTACATTTTAAGGAAAGCTGGCCTACTGTTGGCATATACACTCCTTCAATCAAAAAATGAAACAAACGTTTGCGTTTTTGAGAAAGAAGATCGTCTAGGAGGAAAAATCTTTGATCATCGCTTTCCTGAAGCTCCAAATGTCACAGTAGGTGAGTCATTTTTGTTTTTTGCGTATGTTGAAGGGGAACATTTCCAAATAGCCATCCAATAGGGAAGGTGGACATCATTAAACTGTATATCACCTATCTATTTGTTGAAGAAAACTTTTGGGTTTTTCTTTCAAAATGGAGGTTATACAAATATTGGGTATCGATTGGCACTGCACGTAAAAACGCCTTTGCGCAACATCAAATGTGTGGTCAAAGAATGTCAAAGGCCACCTTTGATTCGAATCACAAGTGACAAAGGCCGCATTTGATTCACGCGCGTCAAAGGTGGAGTCAAATTTGATTCGAATCAAAGATATTTGTAAAGATATCACATATTTGATCCACCTTTGATGCGCGTCATAGGCGGAGTCAAAGTTGTACTACATTTGACATCACCTATTTGATTTTAACTTGAAATGAATTTGACGCGCGTCAAAGGTACGGTCAAAGTTGTTAATACATTTGAACTCCCTTTTGATTCGAGTCAAAGGTATATGCAAAGGCGTCACACATTTGACGTATTTTTGATGCGCATCAAAGGTGTTGTCAAATATGTTATTATATTTGACCTCATCTTTGATACGAATCAAAAAAAGAGCAAATCCAATTTTTCGTGCAGTGTGGGTAGTGATGACACATTAGGGCCATTTATACGGGAGAAAATAAGACGCGTCTTATTTTCTCCCGTATAAATGGCCCTATTGTGTCACACATGTTGAATAGTGAACCAATCAGTTTACTGAGAATGTACTGATGATTTTTCAATTGTAGGTCTTGAGGAGTGGCATATTTACGCAGCCAATGATGACGAAAGGTATTTCAGTATTTTAATTACATGTATTGAAAGGGGAAGTATCACGCAAATTTGCTGTCATTTCGAAACCCAAAAATGTTTGTCAGTCAGCAGAAACAACAAAATAATTGTCAAGTTTGTTATAAATTATCACCCCAGTGCAATAAAACTGTTGATTGGTGCCTCTGCCCTGGGACAGTGTAGGCAGGTATGGATTGAAACTTGAAAAATATTAGGCTAATGTTTTTCAAGTTCTCGCATTTTTGTTTCCAAAATGCGCTAGAACAGATCACGGGTTGTTCCTTTCAAGAATTGAGTTGATTTCTTTCCTCTCGTTGTTCTAGAATCATTTGGTAACTGATTGAAGGTCTTATTTCATCATTTTTAACAAAATATATCAAAAACCCCATGATACTTCCCCTTTAACATTTACTTAGTGAGACCGACATCATCGCTCATGTATTGCATGAGCCAGAATTTTTTTTTTTTTTTTACAATTTGCTTGAAGGAGCCAATTACTTTTTTGTTTCTGAATAATATCAGGGGCCTCACAGACCATCTTTCTGTCCCTTATAATTCATGGACAGCACACGTCCATCATGTTGAAGCTCGCGGAGTGCACGTAGACAGTTTTGATGTTCTGAAATCCAAGGCCTTTCCATCTTTGTTAGATCGCCCGCCATTGAATAACTATACGGTTGAGCAAACTGCTCAATTTCTGCTTCGAAGAAATACAAGCGACTTCTCAACAGCCGGGGCATTCCTTTCCAGCTATTTGACACCAGAAGGGGCAAAGCTTATGGAAGTAGCTTACGGCTTTAACGGCGGCTACAAGCAGGTAATAAATCCTGAGAGCTTTAAGACGTACCTCGGAGGAATGATTCAGTTAGTACAGTTCAGGGAATATGATTCGAGGCCCACCAGAGGAATGTCCGAGATAATTGAAAAGCTCCGTCTTAAAGTGCGGCGTTTCAACGGGACAATATATCTTCGAGAGGTAGTAACCTCGATTAGCAAGGAAGGAGGCAAGTTTGTCCTCGAGACGACGAACTTTACTCTTCAAGCAAACAAAACGGCCCTAGCCGCTGGTCCAACGGCTCTCAGAAAGATGACAGGTGACGTCATTACAAGCATCACCAATCATGAGATCTTTAAGTCCATTGTAAGTGTGCCAGCATTCCGTGGGGCAGCGGTGTATCCCTCTGCATGGTGGCATGATTCCGTAGCTGCGCAGATGAATAATTCCCTCGAGCCTTTGCAGAAGTTTGTTTCCAGGAGTAATTGTCTTGGAATCACCATGCCATACAAGTAAGTGATCGCTCAATATTCGTTTTATGTCCCATCCATGTTCTTATCTGTACCAAAACTCCAAGAATAGACTATTTACTTGTTGCTTTAAACCTCATTATGAAAGCGAGGCTAAAAACAAAGCTTTTCATAAGTAATCTAGTAGTTTTCACTCATAGGCAAACAAAACTAATATCGTATAAAAAGCTTTGCACTTAGCCTCGCTTTCATAGTGAGGTTCAAAGCAACTAGTAAATGGTCTATTCGATCACCTCGTTAAATAAGCGACCAAAATCGACATCTTCAGTAACATGCGTGCAGACGTCCCCTATTTTGTTTGCTTCACGCCGAAAGAAGACCCAAAGGAATTCGAAACAACAGACGCCTGTTCGCAGGCTACATTTTCAGTCTGTTGTTATACTTTTTGTGATCAAGTTCTTGCCTGAAGAGCTGTCTAATTTCATTCTTCCCTCAACCTAGCTTTTAATATGATCCGATAAATTCGTAATGGGACTAAAAAGTTATGGTGTACTGTAGAGGCTTTTCCCGCCCCTTCTTCAAAAACAGTAAGACTTATATTGCGTGTTGGTGATCGGGGTGCAATAGAATAGGCCATTTCCGAGTTGCTGTGAACCTATTTTAAAAGCGAGGCTAAGTGCAAAGTTTTATTATGAAAATTAGTTTTCATTCATATGCAAACAAAACTAATTTTCATATGAAAAGCTTTTGCACTTAGCTTCGCTTTGAAAATGAGTTTCTATGAGATCATAAACCTAGTCAAGCACGCCTGGAATTTTGTAAAGTGTGACTTCCCATAACACAATGCAACTTTGAAAAGTTTGGACTTCCCATAAGACACTGCGATCAAAATGAACGATTAGGAACGAGTCTGGTTCCACTGAGTGTATGTTTATTCAAAATCAGACGGAAAACTTATAATAATATTTTTTCAGAATTTCTAAGATTAAACTAGTGAGCAGCACGTCTGCGAATTCTTAGAGATGTAAACCGATTTATTTTCTCCTACGCGTTTCGTGTGACTAACGCACACTAACTTCATCAGGGAGTTTTACAATACAACATAAGTGACCTGTATATATACCCCAAAATTAAGGAGGTATATATACGAAACGCGTAGGAGAAAATAAATCGTTTTACAACTGCAAGAGCTCGCAGACGTGCTGCTCACCAGTTTAATCTTAAATTAAAAAAAAAAAACTTGATTTAATTACAGGGGCATTGGTCCCAATGGTACAGCGGTACTGCATACAGTTGCTAATAACGAAGGGTGTAGCGACATGTGGGGGAATATCTTGAAGATCTCTAAGGACGCTGTAGACAGGGAAATGAAAAGAGCTTTGGAGTACAAGTTCCAAAGAAATATTCCTGAAGAGCCATTGGACACTGTATACAAATATTGGGAAGAAGGATTCTGGTAAGGAAATAATGTAACGAGGAGAGTTTCTTTTTGATAACTTCTCAAGCATCAATTTCTCAAAAATCTCGAAACATTCTGAGCAAAAACTGTTTTATGTTCTGATGTTTTTCGAAAGAAATTAAAATCCAATTAATTTTGACGCATAGATAACTGAATCAATGAGAGCTTGCCTGAAATTCTTCGGGTGTTTTAATTTGACTCTACTATAAGATTTTCACGAGTTCTTCATACCCCAAAAGACCCTAAA
Source organism: Pavona decussata (assembly GCF_977016875.1). Taxonomy (NCBI): domain Eukaryota; kingdom Metazoa; phylum Cnidaria; class Anthozoa; order Scleractinia; family Agariciidae; genus Pavona; species Pavona decussata. The sequence goes on from NW_028145569.1 coordinate 406,945, forward strand.
TCATCATTTGAATCTGACTGCTTCCTTTAAGTGAGGTTATGATTATATTCTTCACTGGGAGAGGTTATCATCATCACCTTTGAACGAGTTCCTAGAGAACTCTTTGGTGCTCGATGGGTAAACAATTACATTTACATTCAACTGAGGCGCCATTCCGTGGTGGGCAGTTTTTGAGATACAATTTTCCACACTATTTACACCTCGCTCCAAGCCGAGGATATAGAACATTGATTGCTATTTTAGCCAAATGTACAAATGACTAACGTGGCTTTTCGATCGAACGTTTTAAAGACAAATCGCCATAAATCATTAGCTACAAGAATCTGAAAGATCAGGTAAGGATGCTCAGCCTCGTTCCCAGGTTTAATCGCGCTTATCGAGCGAGCTGAGCTGCCTATCTGAGGCTTGGGACACAGAACGACTGGGGAAAAAGCTGAGGGATGCCACTTCGCTATTGCTCAAACGCAGTCACCTTGCCGATGTTGCTAGCGACAGCCACATCGCGATACCTTGCAACATTCTCTTTTCCTCGTTTCTATTTTGCATTTAATTAAATTATAACACTGTATTATACTCAGTCTAAAATAGGAACATCTCTACATTTAGTACTTTTGTGTGTTGGTCTCCTCATTCCTTACGTACTTTTAGTATTCTCCTCTAAAAATAAAAAAGATAATAAAAACGAAAATAATTATTCATCTCAGTCTCAGTAGATATTGGTGAATGTTTACCAACCCGAATATTCACCAATACCAACCTCGCCTTAGGCGAATAACCTTACAAGATAAAGCATTTAAAGAACTTTATGACGCACCAAAATTATTCGATTTCTCATTATAGGTATTTCCAGAAGCCTGGTGCCAAGTTTTCGTTAAGTGACATTCGTCAATGGGCCAAGAGGCCGCTGGCCGGAAATGACGTATTCTTAGTGGGAAAAGCATTTTACAACTTTGGCGGCTGGTTGCAGGACACTATCTACTCTGCAAATGAAGCCTTAAAAGAGGGCTGGGATAATAAGTTTTCATGGCTTGCCTCCTAGTTTCAAAGCGTCCCGGAGCTTTTCCATGAGATATTAAATGCAAATATGATAAATTCACCTCAAGGTGATAAACATTGCATTTTTACGGGATGTCAGGTTCCGCTTCCTGGTCGTTCGGAGGTTACGTTAGGCGAACAACAGCTTTTCGCGTCTCAGCTAAGATGCAATTAAATCTGTAAGGTCAGTTATTTATTCTCGTTTGATTGGTTTTTGTCTGACGTACTGGAGGCTTACAGTCTGTCTACATCACGCATGACCAGTATTTTCGAGAATTAAATGAACGTTTGAATTTCTCTTTGTAATGTCCGGTATTAAACTTCTCTGAAAAAATTTTCCGAAAAAGACGCATTAACTGAAAAAAAAATTAAAATACTTGGAAAACAATTGTTATTTTTGAGGTACTTTATGCTCTAACGTAAAGAAAAATTTATAGCTTTAAACCGTCAATAAACTTGGGAAGATTTCTACGGGAACTCTGAAATCTCACTGGTGATGTTCAAAACTGACATGTAAATTTCAAACCTCCGTTCAAATTTCAAAAACACTAGTCACGGGTGATGTAGCTGGACTGTCGTTTAAACTTGTATTTCTGACGTGATGAATGTGATTGAAACTTCAGCAAACTAGCAAGAATCACGGTAGATCACTCCAATACTCACATCAACAAAAAGTGAAACGCTTTACTTTGAGAGGTGAATGGCATAAAAGTGGACATATTCGATTCTTATATGTAACTTGGATTGCATTCAAAGAAACTGACTTATTTTCTTTCACATATTATAATAACTTTAAAGCCAGGACCAAGCGAGGGAGAAAGAGCTCGAGAGTTCAGACTCTTGTTCTCGTTTGGCCTGAAACTCTCACCGACTCTTGGGCTCTCTCATCAAATTTGAACCTGCACAAATTTTTTCGTGAGGGCCAACAAGAGTTTTCTCGAGACTCGTTTGACACAACTTGAGAGTCGCTCGAGAATTTAGCGGACAGCAGCTACCGTAAATCTGCAGCTCGTGCCGGACTCTTGTAAAAAAACTCTCGGCTTGTTTGGTTCAAGCGATGTGAGTTAAAGAAAACTCTCGGCAACTTGGCCCGAGCGACAAGAAATCCCGACTTTGGTTAGGGATAACACACACACACACAAAAAAATCATTGGGTGGTAATCTTATATCAATAAAATGTCACTGCATGCTTGTTGCCAAAATAGTTTTTCTCGAGAATACCAGTTTTCTTAGTTCCCACCTACGTGAATTTCCCTTTCGCAAGCTTTCACAGTAAATATGTAACTAAGCCAGAATTATGAACCGCTTAAACTTCAGTATGAGCCCTTTTCGATCGAACATCGAACTCAACTGAAAGTTGCTAAATATTGAGTTAGTTTTGTTTTCCTTTGCGTAACTGAGCTTTGTAGTTATCTGTAAAAACCCCGTGTACATGCTCCTACCAATAATAGAAAACACTTTCCGTCAATAAAAAGCAAAATAGAAAATCCTTAACTTGACACGTCAGTTTTACCGCGCTTGGCACGCCACTGATTATATGCTTTCCCGCGCATGATACCACTTTAGTGTTCTCCCGCGCTTGGCACCGATTACATGTTTTCCCCGCGCTTGGTACCAGTTTAGTGTTTTCCCACGCTTGGCACCGATTACATGTTTTCCCGCGCATGGTACCAGTTTATGTGTTATCCCGTGATCGGCACCGATTACATGTTTTCCCGCGCTTGGTACCATTTTAGTGTTTTCCCGCGCTTGGCACCTATTACATGTTTTCCCACGCGTAGTACCACTTTATGCGTTTTCCCGCGCTCGACACCGGTTATATGTTTTCCCGCGTGTCTTGAATTCCCGTTCTTGGAACCGGTTATACAGGTTTAACAAGTTTTTCCGTCTTTAGAACCGGTTACACATGTATTTACTTTGAGTTCTGAACTTTTCACTGGCTAGCCGTTGGCTGCATTTAAGTTTGTTGTGATTTTCCAGGTGTGGTTACTTTCCCTTACACTGAATCACTTTCTATTTACCAAAAGAATCCTCAACGTCATCAGATTTACTAAATATTATATCAAAGATGTTTTTGCGCTCTTTCTGTTCGGGGTCAATAGATTCTTCAAACTGCGTCTCTCCCATTGACCCATATTTCCGCCAATGTTCACACCTTTTGGGACAAGGACGCTTAAACCTCCTCTGGAAGAACCCAACCGCTTTGTAGATAGCCAAAGCCAGAGAGTGAATCGTTGTGATTATCAACAGGAACGAGCAGACGGAGTTTGCGACGCTCATCTCCTGTAGTACTTGCATAATCGCCATGATACAGAGAACGTATAGGTACAGCGTTTCAACCACATTGACTCGCTTCTTTCTATAGGGCTGGAATATACTGTGAATGGCGAGCACCAGCGAGCACATCACGATCATTATAACCTGAAAGACAAAGAGAGTCAATGTTACTTTAAAGCTTTCATTTGCAAGGAAAAACCACGTCGAAACATAAATGCCAATCAACGTGACCCAGTAATTACACGCACCGAAGTTTATCGAACACTGTATAACGAGTGTCATAATTCATTCTACCACCCGCCCCCTTTCCCCCTGTGCAATGCTGGAAGGTGTAAAGAACGCGACATATTTTATAGCGCGTTTAAGTTTCTAAACACTATTAATAATAATAATAATAATAATAATAATAATAATAATAATAATAATAATAATAAGCCGTTTATTCACAAATCCAAGTGAAAAGGAGATAAATGAGGTTTTCCCTTTCTAGTTTATCTCCTGATAAGAAAATAAATTAAAACATTATTTCCAACTGTTTAAAATACTTAACATAATATATATAGCACATCACACAATAGAAGAACTTAGTGTTCACTAGAAAAATTTGCAAGATGACATCTCAGTCTGTTCTTAAAGGTTGTCAAATCTTCCGCCTCAGCAATTTCCTTTGGCAGTTTACTCCACTTATCGAAGGATTTGAAGAATACGCGATCAAGGCCAAAGTGTAACAACATATTGCCACTGATTGTAAGTCTCACCTGTTTTGTGTACCAGTGTGGGATAAAGGTGTACGTTGCCATTAGCAACACCCTCCTCAACATATCCACTGACCACCACCATGAGCATTGTGGACGCAGTCCGTTTGTGAGTGTATTTACATACTGAGGGTCAACTTTCCAGTAGCCCTTTGTTAAAACAAGGACAATAATAGGTAAAGGAATAACCAAAAACAACAGCACAAAAGCTGCCAAAACGGTTATTCCTAAATGGTCTCTCTTGAAGCACTGGACGTTTCCATCGTAGAAGAAAACGAGCTTCCCTCCAACTCGAGGGCAGTGAATTAACATGAACGTTGTCACAACGAGATAGTTATACACGAACAACGTCATCAACCAAAATGATTGCAGGCTGGAGTGCTTGCGAAATTTGAATTTCACAAGGTTAAAGTTCACGCTAAGAATGTACGATATAAGAAACACTATAAGGGTGACAAAGGGCATGAGGTAACCCATAGCGACGGCGTACAGATTGGTCATTCCCTCTATGATGCAGGTATGGAGAAAATATATGAAAGGTCCTCCGAAGTTCAGTATGTCTGCGACAAAGAGCACTGCTTCGCCAACAATGTTGTTAGGTTCGAACAGGAAGGGGAGGACCTGGAAGAAGAACAGGGGCCCTCGAAGCTCGCTAGACAAGCTGGGATTGAGGATGATAACGGTGACGCATAAGATGACGACAACGATGACAACGACAGCGATAACCCAGGCTCCACCGCCTTCACACTCTAGGCACTCCTCCCACCTGAAAAAGAGAAATCATTCTAATCATTCGTTCGTTCGTTCGTTCGTTCGTTCGTTCGTTCGTTTATTCATTCATTCATTTGATAATCATTCATTCGTTCGTTCGTTGTATGCTTCTTCGTTCATTCCTTCATTTGTAAACTGAGCAATCCACTTGCAAGATCACATTTAGCAGTGTCGTATGAACTTCTTTTGAAGTAAAATGCTAGGAAATAGGTACTGAAATATGCCAATGATCGACACTGGTTTTAGAGAGGCTAACCCCTTCGAAAGGCATTCATCTTAGAGAGACGATTCTCAGAGAAAGGTGTCTGTCTTAAAGAGTTATCTGTCTTGGAGAGTTGTCTGTCTTGGAAAGTTATCTGTCTTAGGAAGTTGTCTGTCTGTCTTAAGCTCCATCCACACCAACAAAACATGTTTAATTAAACCAGGTTTAACGAAAGCTGAACCATTGACTTTGACATAGGATTCAAGTAAACTTTAACTTATGCTTTCATTTGTGCTAAATCTGTAGTCGACAAAAATCCGGAAGCAGCTTTTATGAAGGAACCATTTTTAAACTGTGTTTAACTAAACAGCTTTTAAACGTGTTTAAGCCTTGGTGTGAATGGGGCATTAGCGAGTTGTTTGTGTGTCTTATAGTTGTCTGTTTTATAGAGATGCCTATCTTTGAGAAGTGTCTGCCTTGAGAGATATCTGCCCAAGAGAGGTGTCTGTCTTAGCAGGTTGTCTGTGTGTCTTAGTGAGTTGTTTGTCTGTCTCATAGAGTCTGTCTGTCTGTCTGTCTGTCTGTCTCATAGAGATATCTATCTTTAAGAAGTGTCTGCCATAGGGAGGTGTCTTTCTAGGAGAGCTGTTTGTCTTGCAAAGTTTTTTATCTTAGAGAGTTGTCTGTCTGTCTTCGTAAGTTGTCTTTCTGTCTTAGAGAGATGTCTGTCTTATACAGATGTCAATCTTTGAGAAGTGAGAGGTATCTTTCTTGGAGAGTTATGTTTTTAAGAGATGTTTCTTGCAAAGATGTGCTGTACTGTGCTCCACTATATCGTATCGTATTGTATTGTACTGTGTTGTATCGTATTGGTTTGTTACTGAATTATACAAATTGTCCTACTGTGTATGGACTTTTGATGGTACGGCGCTTGCAATGGCGAAACTAGTGAAAAGTAGGCTTCACTGACCTTAATCCCACACTTAAGCCTTTCTTGCACTGGCCACACAGAACACCAGTGCGATTGTGAGCGCACTGGTCATCGATTCGATCCGGGTTGAATATACATCCGGGTAAGTCCCCATTTTTCACGCATTGACAGTAGTGAGAAGGGCAGAAGTAGGTTACTAGGCGACCATCCACCGCTCCGCCCCAGTACCCCTCTTGTAGATAAACATTCCTTGTATCATCACTGCATCTGACAGAAGAAAGAAATGCGTTGGTAACGGGAGACAATTTGGATTAAGTTCCATTCCACCGAAAAAAAAAAAAAAAACGGGAATTTCGGGTAACTTATCGAATGTTACGGAGATTTTCTTTCATCCGCAATTCATGCCTTTTCGGAAATGGTTGCTCCCATGTAAGTTGATTGCGTTATCAGTTCAAATTCTCGTTGTAATCGATAGGACAAGACAGAGTTACAAACTCGAGTATTGTTGGACATTCAACCATCACAACACAACACATGATACGTACGCTCAAAGACTGAATCTGCTCGATGTTTGATTAGAAATAGCCTGCGAGAGGAGACACCTTTGTCGGCTTTTGTTTTACCCACTGAAAAAGGCGTCTGCTCTCGCAGGATAGATTACAAACCATGAGTTTAAGTTTTCACAGCTACCTAATGCGTTGTAGTCGACTCTCACGCGCTTACCTCAGAACGCCTTCAATCTTCTTGTCGCAGGTGCACTTGGTGTCCTGAAACCTAAATCCAGGTCTACATGGTATAGCGGTAACATTGAACAAATATCTGTTCTTCAGCGTGGAAAAAATATCCTCCATTTGAAATCGGTGCACTGTGTTATTCGTTATTTCTTTGTAAAGAGTTTCGTTCGCCAAGCGATACGAAAAAGGAAAAGCAAGCCTGTTCACTGGTGATAACAAGCGCATTGTGTTGTCGAGATGAAGCCTGTGGTTTGAGTCAGTCGGGCCTGTTTCGGATAAAGTAGCGATGGTGAAGATGGTGTGGTTGAGTTCATCGTAGCCTTGTATATCGAGCATGATATTTTCGCCAGGTGAGAGCTGCGAAGACAAAAAGCGACCAAGAAAATTAAAGAATAAGTTGGCAGAGCGCATACTTGCTTGCTGCTCATAATTTTTTGCCTCAATAGAGCGCGCCCGGATACTAATCATTAACAGATTTATATCATTCAACGGATGGCGTAAACCTCGCGTTTTGATTGGTCTAGGGGAGTTGGTTATTTACATACAAATGCACGAATGGCGTCATGAGTCGCTGAAAGTTCTCTTGGTCCTCTCTCGTAAAATGCTGCATAAATTGAGGTGACATTGTTAGCCAATGACAACCTTGATAGCCTACCATTAGCCAAATGGCGTGCTCTCTTTTTATGGATCATAAATGACGTCATAAAAGCCAAATTTGGCCTCCCAGGCTACGCGCAAATCATCACTACGACGATTCTTGCAAACATGTCTAATTCTGTGTAGGATAATCGGTTTAAAAACAGCATATAGGACAACTTTGCTCCACTTGACCGCGCATGCGCACTCTGATATTGCATAGTGGACTTACGAAATGTGGTAAGAACATACGTCACGTTACTCGCCGCGTGCTTCTTTGTTCTTACTCGTCTACAAGTCATCCGTGCGTTTTCATAACACGCCCACACGGTCAAATAGAATATATTTATTGAATAGTGTTTTTGTACAACAAAAAATAAGCATACGAGGCAGCCTGTGTTGAAATCTAGGAACCAGACTGAGGGACGGATTCAGAATTTCGTCTAACGCGAGGTTCCCGAGTAAGAAGTAATGGTTCCCTAGTGAGTATGTTTCAGAATTTGATAAGGTTTGGTCCTCCCGGGACTATTTTCCTTGACAAAATATACTGGCTCAATTCATCCAATTAACGAATGAACTATAATCCTGGACCCCTACTTAGCTCTACATAAGTGCAGTCCTCGATAGGCCTTATCACGGTTTTCGACGCCATTTTGAAGAGTAGGCAAACAGGCTTGAAATAACAGTGTTTGTATGGAAATCCAATGTCAAATAATTTTGATAAAATATCGCTTCTGAAAAATTCATGAATTGGAAATTTTTGGCACTAGGGAAAGGATTTTAAGAAAAACAGACAAATGTATGGAAAGTCAGTTCAAAACACGACTGGATGCTTTCTGGCACAGCTACATCCCTCCAATTTTTTTCTTAAAATCCTTTTCCTAGTGCCAAATTTTCCAATTCATGAATTTTTCAGAAGCGATATTTAATGAAAATTATTTGACATCGGATTTCCATTCAAACACTGCTATTTCAAGCCTGTTTGCCTACTCGTCAAAACGGCGTCGAAAACCGTGATAAGGCCTATTTTTACCTTAATGTTTTTATCATCATTATCCTGGTCTTGAAAGTGATGAGTATCAGTAGCTATATCGTACTCTGGTCCCATCAGCGGCTTGAAGTGCTTGGCAGGGTGGATAAAATTCTTCCTATACACTAAGGTATTATTCCAGCGGAGTGCTTTCTCGGTGCTGTAAAACGGGTACTTCTCGTACCACAGACAAGAGCCCAGTGACGAGATGTATACAGCGGCACCTTTGACTTTGGCACTGTTTTTGATAAACGAAACCTTTGCCTGGAGAATTGAAATAAAGCCGCCGTTACACGTTGAAACTTTTAGCTTGTGTGCAACGGCGCTGCGAAACAAGTTTCACGAAGTGGTGTTACACGGTGAAACTCTTGTTTTTCTACCACTGCGACCGTTGCAGAAGTAGAAAGCGGTTCTACTTTTCGTGAAACTTGTTTCGCAACGGAAGTTCGAAGAAGTTTCACGAAACCGACCATGTTACACGGTGCTACGCCTGCTGAAACTTGTTTCGCAGCGCCGTTGCAGCTAAAAGTTTCAACGTGTAACGGCGGCTTAAGTGAAGTGTAGTGAGTGTAGTTCAGATTGATTACCTGATAGAGAAAGATGAAGACCGTGTCAGATGGTATGCGTGATTGATTGTTCATCAATTCCCAATATTAATCGATTAGGGTACGTATACCGGTGCGTTCGATTGACCCTATTCCGGAATAGGAATACTGCAATGATGACAAGAAATCCCTCAAAACAGGTTTTAGGAGTTACTGGAGAACAAAATGGCTTTTAAATTATCTTGTATCAGCGAACGTTTGAAGAATGTCTTTTCAAACTTACTTTAAAACAGAAATCTAACAGCTATTGCGCTTATTCTTATTCTGGAATACAGTCAATCGAACGCAACCTTAATTTCTATTATTGATGTCGATAGATTTCATTGGAGTCCAAAATCTGTCATTTTTCAATAGCTATTTTCAGACCCGGCCCTCTAAAATCTGTACTTGTTTTCACACTTTCAGATCAAAATGGTGAAAATCTGTCTTTACTTTCGGACCAAAACGACTCAAAACCCCACCCACTTGGGCTGGCACATACTTATAGAGCTTATGTGAGGGAGTGCCCCACCCACCCACCCAGGGGCGGGAATTACACGGCAAGCCTTGGCTCAGGACACGAACGAAAGAAATGCAGAACTTTTTTACTTTGGAAAATAGATGCCGCACGTTAACAAAGATACCTGTTAACAAATATTCTCCTTGGTTGCCCTACTATAAATATTGCTAAGACTAACATTTTGTAGATTGAACCGTCCCGACATGACACGTAATTACCTTGCACGGAAGGGGAAGGCTTTGACCCAAAATCCCTTGGCAGTAGTAAACGCGATGACGGAAAAGAAAGGAGACAGAGGGAGATTTTGACATCTCTTGTGCCCTGCTTCGCGTTAAATAGCCGCACCCCACCTTTCCCTTTCGCCAAGTTTTCTCGTGGGGGGGGGGGGGGGGGTCGACAAGAAGGCTCTCTGGGAACTTACTAGCCTCCCTCGCAGACGCTCTTTTGGCTCGTAACGTAATCGGAGAGGGAAGATTGCGTGACGAGCCAAAAGAGCGTCGGCGAGGAAGGCTGGAAACTTACCTTCCATTTAGACGGTTCTGTCCTCGGTATGCTGTATACCACGAAACAATCCGGGTTGTATACACGGATAAACTCGTACATAGCACGGGTCTGCACCATTATCGCTCCTCCCAAGCCACTGGCAAAGTTTTCTACAAAACGAAGTTCACTGCCAGGATGCAGGGTGATTTGACTAGACCTCAGAAACACAGCCCCTCCATGTGAACCAGAATTCTTGATGAACTCCAAAGTGCCATTAACATGTATGACTCCCTCCTGGTACTCTACTGCGCCGGCGCCGTGATTCTCAGTGAAGACATTTCTACCGACAAATTTCGCGTTAACCCTTTGACTCGTGAAGGGGGCTGTGTAAGTCAGATAGGTCGCACCGTGATTCATTATCGTGCAGTCGATAAATTCTACTGTCAACTCGACTGGAGAATTAACAGGGATCGCTGTGTCCAGGCGAACGGCCGCGCTGGCCCGACCGTCGTTTCCATCCAAAGTAACGTTGCTAAATTGTATCACTGACTGCGAGACGTAATTCATTAAAAAGACATTCAAACCTCCACCTCTTCTGGACCAGTTTTCTCTTATAACGCTATATTCAAAACGGGTTTTCGCCACGGTAACATCCCACAGAGAAAAGCTGAGTCCACCACCAGCTTGAGCTGCGCGATTACCGACAAAACTGCATCCTCGAACGTCTAATGAATTCTCTTCAGCGAAGTGACAAGAGCAGTGGAAGAGCCCACCCCCGAAAGTAGCCTTATTGTTCTCGAAAATACTGTCCTCGATCAATACTTTGTTAGAGTTTGCCGTGTTCAGAAAGGCCACTACCAAACCGCCTCCTAGATAGTTCAATTCAGGAACGATCGAAAGCGAACGAGGAGCGATGTAGTTCTCGGAGTCGTTGATAGCTGCTGAATTTTCTGTGAAGTTTGTATTTCTAACGACAACACTCAACCCCTTGAGGCTCACAAACACGAACCCTGCACCCCCGCCGACGGAGGTCAGCCCCGGAGCAAAACGAGTTTGCGGTGCGTTTGCAGTGTTGTTCGAGAAAAGACATCCTTCTATTGTGACACCGCTATCGAAGGCGTTTATTCCAGATCTCTTGTTGTCCCGAAACACGCAGTTAGTAAAGAAGACATTGGCAGAGTTCCAGATCATTACCACAGCGGCCGAGCTTGCACTAAAGTGCTGAAATTCAAGATCGGATACATGAATGTTGTATGTTGAAATACCGTCAACCTCTGAGGAACCTATCGCAATACCTGATGAATCATCTGCACAGCGCAAAACGGGAACTGTAGACTTGTCCGCACTCGTTATAAAGATGCGCCTGTCCTTTCTTGGCTGGAAGATTTCAACCTGAGCTCGCAGATCATGTCGCTTGTCCCGAATGGAGAAAATAAAGCTGGTTTCGTTGTCAAATGCTACGTCGTTGAGAATTCCAAGCGCGTAACTGATCGATTTGCAGGGTAGTTTTCCATTTGCTTGATAGCAGCTTGAATTATCCACGCCAAATTTTTGCGAGATAGAAACGTCAAAACACAAAGCATGCGAGATCCATGTGGCCAGAAAGACGTACAACAACATTTTGATCATTATGCAGATCGATTCTCCAAGCGTTTTTCTTTGCCAGAAGTATCCGACTGATAAAATACAATTTTTCGCTTGAAAACCACAGGGACCTGATACGAAAAACAGTTTCGTGCGAAAAGGTTACGAAATGTTTCACCCGCCAAGGGCATATGACTGATATAGACCAATCTAGACTGCTTACATTTGTATGCGCACCGCCGTGCACGCAGCGGCAGGTGACATTGTTTGGTTTTTGTCTTGTGATAATATGCATTGAAAGATGGATTAGGGCATGTGATTAGGGAAGGTAATGCGTTCTTCCTTTCAGCCGTGACATCATCTGTGTTTACCCTTCTAATTCACTCCCAAGTGCTTCTAAAGTCCAAGTAAAGGAAAAAAAATCCCAGCTTCCTTTTTACAATCTCTGGGAAAGTGAGCATTATCAAACTTCCAAACTAAAAATGCAGTTTTCGAAGGCTATCCCTAATTGAGCCGTACAGTAAAACTGAACAGCGCCACAGGGAACTGGTCAGTAGCCGGGCACACTTTAGGATTTCATACACCGACTCAAAAGTTGAACCACCTTGTACAGCGTAATAAACAGTGCGACAAGAAAGTTCTGCTTAGAAGCTTTCATTTGAATGGTCACACTCAAGGATTTCATCCACAGACTCAATCTCGTACCCAGAGTCTTCAGGCTTTTTGGTCAGCGGGGCAACGCCGGGAAGACTCTGGGGACATCGAATTTTATTACCGCAGGATTTCTGCGGTAAAACAATGGAAACCGTTACGGAACAGCCAATCAAAAAAATTGAATTTTTTCGATGTCCCCAGAGTCTTCCCGGCGTTGCCCCGCTGACCAGAAAGCCTGAAGACTCTGGGTACGAGATTGCCACAGACTCAAAAGTTAGGACAAAATTGCATTACCCGGCAAGAATATAATAAACGATAAATAGAGCTTTCTAAAGTGGCCAGTGGCTGAATCTGACAGTCACAGTTCGCTAACTTCAACTTAGGACAGGAAAGTGTTCCTGCGATTTTTTCCTTCTATTAGTCCCCTACTACGACAAAGAATCAAAGCTGGAGAAAACAGCGTTCGTGTCTCATCTTGAATTCCTTCAAACTACTAAAATAAACAAAGCAAATGACAAACCGATCCAGATTACGACGAGTAGTTCTTGAAGGTTCCGGTCCTGTCTCAGGTTTAAAAATAACGATCATTGTGGAACAAAGAACAGGAAATAAAACACTACTAAAAGTTCAAGGTTTCTAAAATAGGCAAAACAACGAAGCTGAATCAGTGAGGCGGGGAGGATTAAGACTAAATATTTATACTTGAGATTAAAAAAAATTGAGCTCGCAAAAGGCGTTTAATTCCGTTCAATAAGGCGTGAAATGAAAAATAACGACAGGATTGTTCCGCGTGCACAGTAACACCGCTTTTAAAATCCCAAAATAGGCAAAATAGCTATAAACTCATTCGGAAGGACCAGTTCTGTCCGTTTACTGGTATCATCTTTTAAAGCATTGATCCTTTTTAGGATTCGGAAACAAAGAATTTTTCAATTACACCAGCTGATGTCAAATAGCACGAGACATATTTTCAAAACAAAAAAATTCAAATGTAAAATAAAGTAGGGAAAAAACGCATCGACAAATCGAGAAACCCAAGAGTGTTATAAATATGTCGGAAATTTCCAGAACTTCATCAAGGAAAAATACACAATATCTTAAAAGACGATGCAAAATGATCTTTTATCCCGGGAAAGAAAGCAAAAGCTTTATAATAAAACCAAACTTTTCAATTCTATATAAGGTTTTTGTTTGTCACCAACATGACACAGCAATTTTCCCTTAACTTAATAATCTTAATTACAGGTTTTGACAAGGGAAATATTGCGTGTGGCAAGATTCAGTTGTCGCTCCAAGACCGATTGACACTATAAAGACTACTCTTGACCTGAAAAAACGTGCATGTCATGTTCTCGAAAAGAAATCAAGCTTTGCGATTACCATAATCGATTTTTTTGGGGTTATTGATTTTGATCGATTAGCCAGTATAAACAACCTCGTTACCAGGGTCGCTCCTGTTCAGGAGAGTTTCTGGGAACGAGCCACACTGTTTGTTTCTTGACTATTGTGGCGCTTAAAAACGTTTTTCCCGCGAGGTTTCTTATGTGACAACAAACTGAACAATCTATAAACTTTACACGAACTAGACAAACGGTCTATACGGCTTTAGCTCGAAACGCGGCAGCTAAAATTAAATTTTAACAAAAAGTCGTGTCTCGCGCGCAAGTTATGAGCTCTTTGCGTCCCCATTCGCGAGTCATGTATCGATATCTCGAAAGAAAAACGCCAGAGACTGAAAAAATATTGTTATGAAGTCTACGGATTATTGTCCTGTTGATTATTTGAATGAAAACAAAAGGAACAGTGAAACAATTTTATTGTGAAAATCTTGTTTATTTAAAGAATCTACGATACTTCTTTCTGATATGTCTACAACTATGATACAGCGGTTAATAATTCTTTACATCAGCATTTACGCTTTTTCACACATTTAACTCTTTTGTCAATACTTCGATCGTGTCCTTTTGGTCCCAGCCGGGCGTTTACAACAATTTGGTTGATTTTCCTTGAAACGATTAATTAAGGGGGGACTTAACCTAACTGTGCCATTTTTCCGCCACTTGACATGGCTTGAAGGGAATTATCTCGTTCACGTTTCAAGCAATCCAAAAACTCTATGCTCATCTGTGAATCTATGTCGAGGGGTGTTTTGTGAATTTTTCGGTGATTTTTGGGTATATTTGGGAGGAGATTGTTTTTCTAGAAGGATTGGTAAAATTAAGAGAAATAAGAAATATTGAAGATTTAGTGAAGTTTTAAAATTAGAATGTGTAGTTAATAATTAATAGACGGACACCAAGTTAGTCCACTAGCAACCTAGGATGCTCTTGCGTGGGTATCCAATGTCTGTTGGTGTTCCAAAAATCATTTTCTTTCTTCTATCCATTCTTAAAACCTCTTCAAAATTCATTTTAATTTAGGTTAAGTCCCCCCTTAATTAGCGTGAAAAGCAATTTAGACACAAAGTGCTCACAGGGAGCAGATCAGAACCCTGTTCTTTTTATTTGTGACTAACAGTTTCGTAACAATTATCAGTTTCCCTAACCGTTTGGTTCCGTGCTTTTTGAAAAAGTACATTAACCAAACCTAGCGAAATCACTTTCCGGGTCGGAGTAGAACACGGAGATTTAAGGTCAAGTCTACTTAAAGAGAGAACTGAGGAGGCTTCTTAGAGTTAACAATTTCACTGGACACCACTAAATTTTGCAAGTTTAAATTCACTGAACATTTTATAGAGGAGCCACCCATAAAGAGGAAAGTATAAGGGGAGGACTGCGCGTATTTTTGGAAGTTTGTAGTTTTAGGAAAGCACGCACTCTACGTCTTGAGTGAGTGAAATTTGGATCCTTACATGTAGCCGGCAGGGTCAGTAAGGTATTGGGCGAAACGTCCTCTGCCTTTATCGCCCCTCACCTCCTTCTCCACTCGCCGGCCTTCCTTTTCCGGCGCCCTATCCCCGACTAGAGAGTCTGTTCATAAAACTACTGAGGAAAGGAAATCAGGCAGAAATAATCTGAGGCGAGACCCATGACAAACGATGTGAAGATATAGGAAAGGAAAGTTTCTCGAACCAGCGATCTAAAACTTCTCGCCGGGACTATCGGCGTACATTGTACGTCTCCTAAAAGAATAAGTTCCACATTTATAACTATTACATCATGGAGGTTTAAAAGAGCAAGCTTGACTTTGTCGCGGCTTGTTGAAACCATTTCTCGAAGATTAACAGCATTCATTCAATCTTTCACTCCCGCCAAATCCAAGCAAGCAGAAAGCATATTAACGAATAGCACTGAGCAGCTATTCCATTTTACAGTAAACCACAGAATGGTTCAGGTTTATTTTACTGCTGTCCTTTCACGCTCAACTGACACTATTCCGCCTCACCTCGCCTCTCATAAGTCACTAGACGAACTCCTTTTCATCTGGAGAGCTTTCTTGACCTTTTGCGCATGCTCGTTGATTCTCTTGGCTTGCCTTGCATCGCAGTAGTTTTCTTTCAATGAATCACCGCTGGACGATTGCTTCGCGGGAGATGGTGACCTATTCACTGATCCATGTACTGGGGAATAACCTTTGAGAGGTGTTCTGCAAAAAGCAAATCAAAAATATCAAATTTTGACGTTCTCGCTACCCTTCAAAGATCTCCGAATTTCACGGGATTGTCTTTGTTGACGTCTTGTTTATATTTTGCCTTATTAGCATGTCAAACAACATGCTACGAACAAATGAGGTAATCAGGATGAATATTCGGTGCGACATGTCGAACATTTTCGGAAAAATAAGCTTCCAAAAACTGTGAAATTTACAAAGAATGGAATGTATCGCTGGGTGGCAAGTCATACATTCTTTGTCATATCATAATACTTTGAAAGTTTCTCATTTCTCAAAACTATTTAACATATCACGGATAATTTTTCAGAGTATTAAACTCTTTCAATTATGGAGTACTGCTCTTTGTAGCTAGTTTCGTCGTTTACCCTAAAATATGCTTTCAAGGCTACGCATGTAAACAAAGATCCTCCTTTAACATGTTTTCAAAAAAAGAAAAGAAAATTTGTGTTTGTCTTCTTTACTTTCTTTTCCCTTGAAAAATTAAAAACACTAGGAATTTCAAACATACTGTTACATCACTTACTCGTTAAAATCGTTGATAAACTGGGACTTGTCCGTCTTTAAAGACAAGGCTTTGTATAAATCATCCGTGCTTGGGATTTCCGCTGGTCCGTCTCGTGGGATTTGGGGAGAGACCCTTGACTCGGATAAAAGAAGACTTCTTGGCGCTGGTGAAAACGAGGCGGTGCTAAACTGAAGCCGAGGAGCATCAGGAGCTGCAAACAAGCGACAGAACAATTTGTAAATGGAAACTGAGTAAATAACTATGATAGTCCACCCGTCTGACGGACAGACGGACGGATGGATGGATCGACGGAAGGAAAGAAAGGCTGATTGCCTAACCAACCGAGCGACCGACCGACCGATCAACTGACTGGCTGACTGGCTAACCAACTGATGACTGGCTGATCAACTGACTGACTGACTGACCGATTGTCTGACTGACTGACCGACTGATTGACGGACCGATTGTCTGACGACCGTCTGACTGATTGACTGACTGGCCGACTGTCTGACGATCATCTGACTGGCCAATCAACTGACTGTCTGACTGTCTGATGACCGTCTGACTGACTGACTGGCCGACTAATGACTTTCTGACGACCGTCTAACTGACTGACCGATCGACTGATTAGCCGTCGGACGACTGTGTAAAGTCCGTCTGACTGACTGATCAGCTAAATCCCCGTCCTACTATCAGACCAAACAGCCAAGAAACCAATTGTCCCACTGACTGAACGTCGTTAAATTTTTGCAAGCAGCCATAAAAGACACCAAACGTATACGTCCATATAAATCCTCGGCTAGTACGCCAGTTATTTTTTTCTGATCTATTTATTACATTTGAAAACAGATTTAAAAGGCAATATTTTAATATTTTTGTATGTGGATCACCTACATTTTGATTTTCTTCCTCCGGAGGACAGTTTCCTTAACGGCGTTAAAAGCTGCTGCTTGTAAAAGGATGCGCGTTCTTCTTCAAACTTCTTCCTCTGCAGAAAACAAAACAGATATATTAACAACCCACTATTGCTTAAACCGTCGTTTACATTAAAACGGGGCTATCGATGTTGTTTTCAGTTTAATTTTTGAAGCAATATTCAAACCAAAAGCAAACAAGCGGGAATGGATTTTGTCCGTTTTTGAAGGTTTCTACGCAGGATCCTGAAGATTAGACAACCGAAACTTCGTAAACCTGACAACAACAGCACACGGGACTGCCCTCGATCGAATGGAACGACTCCCAAAGCAGTCCTGGAAGAATTGCAAAGGAACATGTCTTGGACTGAGCTCCAGAGGATGACAATGAATAGAGTTACGTGGAAAACCACGGTCGAGGCCCTATGCTCCTTTTAGGAGTAAAAACGGCTCAAGCAAATATACCATAAAATAAGTTACCGAGTAAATAGAAGGTCTTCGCAGTTGTTTTGCGCAACTTAAACGGTTTCGAAAAGAAACTTGAAAAAAAATTCAAATCTGAATTCTTTTTCAGGTTCATCTCGCAACTGCTTAAGTTGCGCAAACAACTGCCAGGACCTTTCTTCTATTTAATCTTCCATCCGCAGTTCCAATATGTTATTCAAGCTACTGAGTATAGGGTATACATGTAGAGTGTTTTGAAAAAGGTGCCTGAAAGAAGAAATGTTGTTTTGTACGCTTCCCACCTCGTGTCCTAGTTTAATGGCGGCGTCAGTTAGCTGTTTTCGCTCATTCTCAAGTCCAGCCCGCTGCTCATCAAAGAACTCTTTGTCCGTCGCAAACTTTTCTTTTTCCTCAAGTAAATCAGAATCCATCTAAAGGAATAAAGAAACTTCACTACAGACATACTCACGCCCACACGAATGTCTGTAAAAGAGGGAATAACACTATTTCCCACTCCCACCTCCCCCCCTGTCTTGAACGACGCACAATGGAAGATAGTTCGTCTAAACGCATAATGCGTCTTGTGCCCATCTTTATACTAGAGACAAAAAACCAGACGTCCAAGTTCGTGCAGACGGACAATGCGTCTTCTAGTATAAAAACGGCCAAAATTCTTGAATAGCTTAATATCGGACATCACCTTTTTTTTTTTTTTAAACCATATCTAGACACGGGAAGGGGGCTCTGCCCGTGCCGAGTTGAACGTCAATAACTTTTTTTAACATTTCAGGAGTAACTGAATTTTTAGAAATTTATCAGGGAACAATTTGGTGTGGTCGGTAACGGTTAGTGTTCATAGACTTTGATGCTACTCTATGGCAATCAATTTTTGACAGGTTTTGACAAGTTTTATTTTTTTAGGAAATGGTTATGTTTATAGCTCAAATTAGTGTTCTTTTATTGGCTTTCATTACTTTTCGTTTAATTTTGGCGCTGTCCTGAAGAAATCTACAAATCCAAGATGGCCGCCATTTGGCAATTCTGACGTGTAACACAACATGTGACGTCATCACTTCTTGTGGCGGACGTTACAGGTAACATCTTTGGACGTATTATTTATCCTTCAAGTGTCAGTGTCATACCTTTAACAGTCTCGCACCAGGCGTTCAAAAACGAAAAAAGGCCCGGTCAAGAAGCACATCCTTGACGTGTTAAATAATCAACGTGATTACTCCACCTAAGGACGAGTATCAGCAGTTTATTTATGGGTAACCCGTCAACTTCCTGATTGCCTATAAAAGTAGGTCTCGTGCATTACGATATTTGCGTTCTGCATGAAGTCAACGACAACCTCCCTACACTTCTTTGACTTGAGTTTCATACTAAGGCTGACTGATACAGAAATCGTGTTCTTGACAAGCAGGTATCTTACCAGAAAAGATGAGTCTTTCGTTGGACTATTTGCTTTTGCCTGCAAAGACTGCAAAACAAACAAACAAATAATCACAGTTTCAGTTCCGACGTTAGTTTGTTAAGGTCCTGTTTGGGGAAACTCCGTCATGAAGCTTGACAAACGGATAAGGGAGTTAGTTTCTATAGAAACTGCGGTGCTGCGTCGGTGGGGGGTAGAAACAAGTGTTTGGTTTAACAACAAAGTTGGTAACTAAAACATTGGCCACCGTAAAGAGATTTGAGTGCTGACGTTTCGAGCGTTAGCCCTTCGTCAGAGCGAATCTGACAACGCTACAAAGAAAAGAAGACCGCTCTTGTTGTTATTGGGGTTGTTTTTTGCGAGAACTTTTTCGCCGCACGACACATGTGACAGTAGTTCCAGGGTGTACTCAAGGTAGATCTGTAATTGTTTCCAAGTACGCTTGCTTTTTATCCCCATAGAACAGACGCCCTTCACGGCTTAAGAACAACAACAACAACAATTTATTTGAAAAATAACAGAATGAATGGCTTGTCCCGTAAATAGTTACAAAACTAATCGATGCGGGACAAGACGAATACAGGAACACTTTAGAAAACTAACAAGTCAAGAACTTACAAATATAGACATGCAAAAAATTAACGTAGTAACTAGTTCACAGAATAAAAGTAATGATAGTAAATGGAGCAATTATTTAGTTAGTCCTGCTTTCGCTTTTCCCGCCAGTAAAAGATCTTGGGTGAAACAAGAGCCCCACAAGGCGTCTGCTCTCTCAGGAATGAGGCTGTTTCTATCTTCTAGGAAGCAATTCTTGCTTGACACGAATGCATGACCAGCGTCAAACCTGCGTTTGCCTTAATCTGTTTACATAACCCACCCCCCCCCCCTCCCCCCCCCCCGCCTGTGCGGGGGCACCAAAAAATAAAAATAAATAAATAAATAAATAAATAATTAAAAATTCGCGTTAACTTCAAAGAACTTCATTTACTCATAGTCCAGTCATTTTGTGGCTGGACCTGCCACTAATTGCAACAGAAGGTTTCTCTTCGCCAATCATTAAGGAATGGTATCTAGATAAACATACTAAAAGTCCCAAAGGATCCAAGCACGGGAACATGTCAAAATTTTAATGACTAATAACTCCCGATTTGGTGCAACATGGAAACGAGGCTAAAAAACAGAAGTTGGTTTTATTCTGCTTATTTATCTCCAGAAATGCACTCAATTCATCCAAATTTCATCAATTTTACTTCAGATACTTCTGTGAACTTTCACCTTGTAAATAACTTTACTTAATACGTGTGTAAGCTCAATTAAGCTCAAAGCCATACAGTATTTCAAATTTTTACTCAGAAAGGTCTGTACTAAAGAAATCCTATAACATTTCATTATTGTCCAACAGTACCCAGCTACTAGGTACAACTCGTTTTCAATGATACTGATAAACAAGATATTTGTGACAAAAATAAAATAGGCTTTCGCAATACTATCTAGGAAATATTCACACGTACGTACGCACGTTTCAATTTCTAACTCGTCGGAAATCTGTCACTCAAGGAAGTTCAATTATACAGCCGTTCATAAGGCATACGCGTGTCACTAGAAGAAGCATTTCTGGACATGTCAACTAGTACGTTCTGCTCTTTTACAGTTTTTTTTTTTTTTTTAGGATTCTGTTATTATTTCTCAATCAGTAGACAGAAGGTCAGCGAGAAACACACGTCGCGGGTGTTTTTGAGCAAAATTTCAATGACAACATCAACGTCAACATCCTGGTCATACTGGATGTTTATGAGAGCAAGGAAAAACTCTCGTTCACTATACATAGTTGCCCGTAAGTAAGCCTACAATCGGCGTAGAGTACTAAAAGATTGGCATTCTGAAGAGGTTACTAGCGTGCAGAGGATTCGTAACAACTTGTGAGTGTTGGGATAGAAATCATGTTCGCATTTAGCCAGAGCTTTAACCGCGTTGTGTAGTGAAGATTGCAGCTATTTGCGGCGCAACGGAGGAGTTCAAAGTCGGTGACCTGAGGCGATAAAACTGAAGTGCATCTTTGAGCTGATCGAGACAGTAGTCCTTCTGGGTAGCTAAGTGATCTAGCAAGGGAATTGCAAGGGCCCTCTTGAAATACTCTTCGGGCGTCGTTGCCTCCACGTCCCACGCACGTTACTGCGATGCTCCTGTCGGCCTTGGAATAGAGGGTTCGATGCCGACTTTTCTTGCAAGAGTAGCAGCTGTCTCAAGCCATTGTTAAAACTGGGTGCCAATCTGCTCTCAGGATAGCTTGAGGTCGCCTTTGAGGTCATCAACTTTGCGGTATGCCTCGTACACATCAATGTCGTGTTTCTGTAGCCTAATGCTCTGGGGCTTTACGAACAATAAGTACTTCATAGCAGTAACTTGAGTGATGAGAAAGGAAAACCTCAATACGGCATTTAAAAGCGAACACGCTTTATTTCGACTTTCACTATTCCAGTTCCATGGAGTGTTGCTGTACTGGTTTTGGAACAGTCGTCCATGGGAGATGTTGACGATAGAAGGTAACGTGTCAAAAAATACCTCGTATGCTTCATGCCTTTCGACCCATCGTGTAGACTCAAAAGCGTTGTTTTCTTTGTATCGGCAGCCTCCTTTTCTATAACTGCGTGCAAAAGCTGGTTTCGTTTAGGGGGGTTCCGGAACCCCTGGAACCCTCCCATGGGTACGCACCTGATTTGACGGGTTTTCGTAAAATTTTTCTTAATTTTTCTTTTCTTAAGACCAGGATGTTCTGAGGCAAATAGCATTGGGATTTGCTTTTTGGTCCTGAAGTTCACGCTGCACGCCTGATGATAAATGGCATCGGCCGCTGGCAAATCATGAACATGTACTACTTCTGCCCACTCATTTTTCCTTTCGGAACAGGATTGTTACACAGTATCTTTAGTTTCGAGGGTTGTCACCCTGAACACACCCCCTTGTCTTCTCTTTTCAGGTTCCTCGAAATCAACTTTCGTTTCACAGAATAAACAGTCAGTTTTTAAAGTTGAAGGACTTTTCAGTCTTGCGATCAAAAGAGCGGCGGCTACTTGATAATTGTGAAATGGTACTCTCCTGTTTCTTAGTTCTGGTGATGTAAGTTGGGTGGCAGTATGTGCGGCGGTATGTTTGGTGTACCTTTTGACCGTAGCAGGTTGAATGATGTCATAGCGCTCTGTGCTTGCCCGGTTAATACCCTACCTTCCCTTCTCACGAAGAGTTACGACGTCTTTTACGTTATCAAGTGATTTTTGGCAAATTGTGCAAGTGATTTCGTCATCCATTTTAGGATTCTTGATGGTCTAAAAAATAATTAGGATGCAACTTGGAATGTACCAAGCATACTTAATAGACCTTGTCGCGGTTTTCGATGCAATTTTTGCTCAATGAAATATGCTAGAAAATATTATGTTTTTCGAAAAAATTTTGTGTAAAAAAACAAAAAAACAAACCCCCCCAAAAAAAAACAATCAGAAATTTATTTTTTGGGGCAGACAATTTAGCTAGCACGGGTTTAACGACATGATTATGCAAGAAGTCGTACTGCTTCTTTCTAATTTTTCTATTTATATTTGTCTGTATGCAATTTCCCGCGGAATTCAATCCGGTTGGGAGTTTCGCGGGAAAAATAATTACTGACCACAAATTGTACGGGAAAATAAAACGTGGTGGCTGGGCGCTTTTCAGCACAGCTGCAACCCCTAACTTGTTGTAGTTAACTAATGGCTTTGATATCTAAAGTTTTTAATTGAGAAATGTTCATCAATTACTTTGTTTTTACGAAATGCTTTGTAAGAATATTTGACATCAGAATCTCGTACACTGGACACGTGATGTGTTCTTGCATGTTTTTCCGCCGCATAAACACCAGAAATCTGATTGAAAATATTCCGCAAGTGTACAATGTCTTTTTCTAAAGAATCGCAATTAATCGGCTTTACGCGTCTGTATCCTTTGTAATGATCTCGGTGTTTGTGCATGTTTTATTTATTAATACAGGTCGACTCTTTCCGAAGACACATGTTTAGTGTGAAGAAGGATTGATCGAAAAGTGCACTTAATTCAATTTACTGTCATAAGAACTAAAGAATATTGTAGGTAATCTTGAGTGTGTCTTACCAGAACTGAATATTGCAGAATCACGTCTTCTAGCCATTTTTCTCGACGGAAATATTACAAACGTGCAAGGCAAGCACAAACACTCACAAATGTACATGTGTAACCGCGAAGGCGCCATCTCCTGCAAGACCTGAAGACCGACTTCAAGTGAACCCGCAACGTTTTATTTTCCCACAATAATGTTCAAAATATTTAAATTAAATTAATTTTTTTAACATAAACGAAATCAATTCGGCAAGTGTAAACTTGAAAACAAAAACAAAACAAAACAACACTCTACCCAAAAAAGCAAAATTAAAAGTTTCACCAATATGTTAAGCGTTTCGCTAACACAGCTTTTCTTTTCTTCACCAAAACAATATCTTCTGTTACTTAAAGTATTAGGAACACATTAAATTGAACATTTAAACACGAAATTTCATTGCATTTTATTAAGTTTAAGATCTTTACACGCGCGATATAAAAAATGCATAAGTCAGCCTCGTTCCCATGCTGTCGTAAAACGGTTCTCAGAGCTTCGTAATTAATCCCGTTTTTTGGTAACTTCCCCAAATGGGATTTTTTGGGACTTTTGGTATGTTATTAAGGATACATTTCTGAGTCTAAAACCGTTGGAATACCTTCTGTTGCAATTAGTGGCAGGTTGACCGAATTTTCTTCATAAAATGACTGGACTATCAAGCGTCAGGAGGACATTGGCGAGCGTTGATTTGAAGGCGTTACCTCGATCAGATGTTCTTGTTGCTCCACAACATGTCTGTAGTTTTCCAGTTGCCTTTCCAGTCTCCTAACCTCTTCTTCCCAGTCAACGTTTTTAGTATCCTCCTGTTTACTAGAACCTGAAATCAAAAATACATTAATGTGGTGATAATACGGGTACATGTACCTTGAAATGAAATGTTTTATTGGAGAGCCACTGAAAATGAATTACTTCTCACCATTGCTTGAACCTTTGTTTGCTTCTTCTAATCTAGACTTCAACAGTCTCCATTTTTCTCTCAGACTGCTCTCAATTCCTGGAAGAAAATTAATGTATTTGTATTTAAAAACACAGAGCTACAATACAGTCACATGTTACAATCTTAAACATGTCGGACTCTGACTTGAAAAACAACGTTAAAACACAACGTTTATCAAAAACTTCATCAGGCATTTTGGCCGAAAATCTTCGGCTTTCGTCGGTTTACAAAAGACAAATAAATGTAAACGCCTATCTAGCGCTTCACAGCTTGCATATTTGTTTACCTGTCTCTTTAAAACCGACAAAGGCCGAAGATTTTCGGCCAAAAAGTCTTTTCAAAGTTTTTGATAAACATGTTTTAACGTTTTCTGTACATAGTCATAGTCCAACTCGTTTAAGATTGTATTTGTCCATTCCTGACAACACTTTTAGTACTTTTCATTTAATACGCATGTTGTTAGACCACAAATAAGCACCGGGGAAGAAGCTTTTCAGCAGTAAGTTGTTCTGTATTCCGCAATCACCGTGATTGCGGAATACAGAACAACTTACCGCTGGCCTGGTTCAATATTTGGTGTTCAAAGAGTTCTTCTTCACTGGTCTCACCAAGTTTCCAGTAGAACTCAACTTTAACAGAGTCTAATGTTTGCATACTGTGTTAGCTTATACTTGTGTCCTGCGCCCAGTTGCTCGAAGCATGGTTAGCGCTAACCCGGGTTAAATACCATAACAACCTATAGGTTTTAATACCTCTTAACCAATGGTTAGCGCTAACCATGCTTCGAGCAACTCAGCCCTGAACTACGAAAAAATATAACTTCTATGATGTAACTGCGGTACTAGACATTTCGGTGAAAATGCACAAAATTGAAAAGAAGAAATGTTCATCTTGTCAACTCATGAGTCCCCAGCACGAATCAAACCCAGGACCGCTCTGTACACACTGGTTTAATTACCTCTCCCCAGGGGGATACTCCGCTATATAAGCCACATGATGTATATACATGTAGGTATGTGTAGCCTCAAAGGATGTGGGTTTTTTTTTTTTTTTTTTTTTTACCGTTTTGGTCTCAAATAGGGTAAAGAGTTTAATTTATGACTTCGGTCTAAAGATCTGCAAATGAGTATGGACTTTAGAGGCCAGGGGCCCGTTTCTCGAAAGTCCTGGTAACTTACCGGGTCGGATAAGTGTCTTTGGTAATAAATGTTTCTTAACAGAAGTCAATTTTTGTTACCTTTGAATACTAAATTTTAAAATCACAATTCTATGAAAACATTGGCCAAGTACCATGTCTGTAATCACTGTGTAATCGGTGAAATAACATTTAAAAATATACTTACCGGCCCGGTAAGTTACCGGGACTTTCGAGAAACGGGCCCCAGGTCTGAAAAAGGGTAGCTAACCCCGCCCAATTAAATTACAATTAATTTTGACAAATTGTGTTCAGTGCCCCTGTACCTTCTCTAACAATGTCATACGGCATGTGAAAATGTCCTGTGGTCAGTTCATCCACTGAACCAGATTCACTGATTTCACCTCCCTGTTATTAAACAGAAAAATAAAACAATAAATAAAACGATATTCTAATATTCCAAGCACCTTGCAAACAGATCTCTTTAAAACCAAACTCAATTCAACTCCATGTACCAATGCAAGAGTGCTGCCTAAAAGGAGCCCGGTAGCCTGGGGTGCCCAAGAAAATTCTCTGGACACCCAAATTTTTTGCAGCGGCACCTAACACTTCACATGTTGGGCTCCTAACTTCTCAGCTTTTGGCCTTGTGGGCTCCTTCCTTATTAGTATGCAGTGTTTAATGTTTTTTTTTGTATGCTAATTTCCAACGTTCACAAAAGCATCATTGTTATGAACTCTCTTGACACACGCTTTTGCAGGAATGTTTTTGAAGCCGTTCAAAAAACTCGCAGCACGTGTTTTATCGGGTCTTAAACCACTCTGCTGCGCCTCGTGGTTTTAAATCCTGATAAAACACTGGTGCTCGTGTTTTAAACGTTACTTTAACAATTTAATCCTACAGTTGAACTGACCTCTGTATTATTATCACAATCATCATTCTGATGATTCAGTAGATCTATCAGTTCAGTCTGCATACTTTGAAGCGATTCTCTTAGATCATTGTTTTCAACCATCAGTTCCTGTATTACCAAGGAAACAAATAACGACTTACTCAGGATCTTTTTAAAGTGTATATCAACTATCACAAAAAAGTATTAAAGTAGGATAAATCCAGACAACTGTCCAAAGGTGAAAATTGTGCAGTACATGGACATAATAACTGAGGTAACCATTTCCTGGAATAATTTTTTCCTTAAATTAATTCCCCTCTCAAACAAGCATCCCCATTTTTAGCCAAGGAAACTTTTCACATAAATTAACTTACACATATAATAATTTAATAATAATTTGTTTATTTATATAGCGCCCTTTAACACTAGAATGATCAAAGGTGCTTTACAATCCAAGAAAACTAATATTTATGATAGATATTACAATAAAAATGCTATTTGCTATAGATCATTAATATATAGATACACATACGTGTAGCTTGAACATTTACTGTAAGTTATCTCCTGTGAATAAGTCTGCCGCATGTAAATATAGTTTAATATTATTTTTAGAGCAGAGAAAAAGAAACCTCACCCTGGATATAGGGTGATAAGGAAATAAATTTCAATAAAATATCCTAATTTCACTGAAAGACATGATTATGTTAATGTGGACCTGTCCAGTAAAAGCCTTATATTGTAATTGTCAGGACATAACTAGGATTCACCTAAACTAAAGAGTCTGCCAGATTAAATAGTATGAAAAATGTAATAATTTATTTGCTTCATCCACAGATTTCTCATATTGACAGCGTGTAAGAATCCACCAACCTTTTGCCGTTCCTCGTAACTTGTAATTAGCATCCTGTACATTTCTTCTTCATTTCTGAAAATAAAAATCAGTAGAATGGATAATTTTTAGACTTTACACACCTATATGTACATAATTAAGAGTTCTTGGTGGAGCTGCTAGATCATGAAAGTAGTACATGCGGCTGTATTCCAACACAGTGACAGATCCATAACTTGACGTACGTATAAGAGGGGAGAGCAGAGTGGGTGAAAGAGGGGAGGTGGGGTATGGGGAAGGGTTGGAAAATGCTTTAGAATTTTAAATGTGTTGGCCCTCCAGGTCCCATTTTTTCTGCAAAGTGGAGTATATCACAGTTCAGTGTACACACTAGTGCTTCCGGGACTTTTCCTAATCCCCCACCCCCCACCCTCCCCACCCCAAAGAAAAAAGCTGCTGACCAATATTGGCCAGATTTTGACCCTCCCAAAATTGCTAAATTATATTATTTTGGCATAATCTAACAGTTGGTTTATCTCCCTTCATGACTGTAAGAACACAAAGAGTGAAACTGAAATAATTCTTGTAC
The DNA here is from genome assembly GCF_977016875.1 of Pavona decussata. Lineage (NCBI taxonomy): Eukaryota > Metazoa > Cnidaria > Anthozoa > Scleractinia > Agariciidae > Pavona > Pavona decussata. Next base: position 434,592 of record NW_028145569.1, read on the forward strand.
ATGTCCATACTTTTCTGAGTCGTATTGTAGTGGATGATTACCAAACTGTCTGCCGATAGTTGGCCAACAGTTGGGTGGCAGTCGGTGGAGGTGAGCTGTTGTTCATTTTTACCAAAATTCCTCATCAATTCTCTTACTTTGCTGTTCCAGTGTTCCACATTGCACGCTGTCCACTTGGTCTTTTTATCAAATTCAAAATGTCCAGGCCAACTCTCTTCTCTTGACTTTTGTCTGTTAGAAGTTGGTGAATTCTTTCCTTGAGTTTGCTGAATTCTCGTTCCTTTTTCCTAGTCTCGTGTTCGTACTGTTTTTGTATGTGAAGCACATTGGCTTTGGTTTTCTTCAACTGTAAGAAAGAAAACATGCATTACAATTTTATTTAAAAACATATTTACAACAAAATTGATAAATTAAACGAGACTTACCTGTAAGTTGAAGTTTGATTGGAATTCTATCGAGTCATCAAACTGCACCAAGGGATCACATGAGATAGCTAGATGCATGCGCATAGTCAGTTTTCACAGCCGAATGTGAGTGTCTCACACAAAAATAGGTAATACCCCAAGTTAAAACTCATAGGGAATAAAGGGTGGGTAAAACAAAGTCCAACAGTAATTGCCCACATAATGGGGCTAATAAAGGGTGGGCATGTGATCCCTTGGTGCAGTTTGATGACTCGATAGAATTCCAATCAAACTTCAACTTACAGGTAAGTCTCGTTTAATTTATCAATTCTATCTCGTCATCACTGCCCCAGGGATCCCATGAGATTTCAAAGCCAAGACAGTCACATGAGGAAAGATCTCCAAAGTATACTGACAATAATTTTTTTTTTTTTTTTTCGTAACATGAAGTTCCAAGCCACCCATTAGGGCAGAGAACAAGAAACATGTGAACAAACAATTGTCCTATGAAGTTACTGAATAACAATAACAATGTAGAGGCACAAAAGGCCTGAAGTAAGCAGTCTCTAAGCGAAGTATATCACAGAACTTAAGTCACTAATAATAGCATCAGGGCTGAGAGACAACATCCCTGTCTATGTTCTAATCAATCTGAAGTACAGCTGATGCAAAAGTGGAAGTCTCAACTGGTTTATTGTAGAATTGGTCAAAGCACCTTGAGGATGACCAGCCAGCGGTGCGCAGGATTTCATGAAGGGGGACACTTGCTGCTTTAGCTTTAGAGGTTGCTGCAGCTCTTGTACTGTGTGGTTTGAAGACTTTGGTATCAACACCAGCCAACTCCATTACTAATCGGATCCATCTGGAAATAGTTTCTCTTGAGACCTGTTTGTAAGGTTTGGTGAAGCTAATAAAAAGTTTACTTTCTGATCCTCTGAGAGATTTGGTTCGCTTGAGATATTCTTTCAGGTAAGTTGACACACAGAGTGACGAATCAGCAGGGTAAGCTCGTAAGACAACAGATGGAGCTCTGTAACCTGGCCTGCTTTGTTTCACATGTTCCATGAGCGGGAATTCAAATCCATTAGGCAATTCTTTCATGCAACCAATGTCTAGGATGTGTAAGCTTTGTCCTCTTTGTGCGGATAATAAGGCTACCAGCATAACCAACTTTAAAGTGAGTGATTTCAAGTCAAGCTTCTCAGGAGGGTTGAGGGAGGAAAGGTAAGTTAAAACAGGTTGTAAATCCCAGGTTGATTGGTAACGAGGGGTTGGAGGGGAGGCTTTGTATACACCTTTCATAAACCTGGAAACTAGTGGATGGCTGCCAATCGTCATGTTATTTGTAGGTACAGCAACTGCCGAAATGGCACTCCTGGCAGTATTGATGGTGGTGTAAGTCAGTCCCTTGTCATGGAGGCTAACAAGGAAATCTAAAACTGCTGTCAGAGGTGGATTGTAGGGATCAGCCTTCCATTTACTACAAAAATCAATCCACTGTTTGATGTATGGTCTATATTGCTTCTGTGTTCCATCAGACCAGGATTTGAGGATGATCGCAGTAGCCTTGTCTGAAACGCTTCTCTGCTGGAGGCTTTCCCGGAGAGCTTGCAAGCCATCAGTTTCAACTGGTTTCGAAGGGGGTGCAGTGCATGGTTGTGGGGTTGTGTCAGCAAACAACGCGAGTGTGGAAGAAGAACAGGGTTGTCTACTAGCAAGTGAAGGAGAGGGGTAAACCAAGGTTGGGTCTGCCAAACAGGAACTAGAAGTACCCCAGTTGCTTGATCCTGCTCTATTTTCTGTAAGCATCCTGCTATAACACTAAAAGGGGGAAAAGCATAGAAATAGTATTCTTTCCAATTCATAAAGAATGCATTGACATATTTGGCACCAGGGTCTGGTTTCCATGACACATAACTAGAAACTTTAAAATTGAGGCGGGATGCAAACAAATCTATTTCAAATGGGCCCCACATTTTATCTAGGTCTGAAAAAACTTCCAGGTTTAAAGACCATTCAGTTGAACTGTTAAATTGCCTAGATTCAGTGTCAGCCTCCACATTGGTAGATCCTGGTATGTGACAAGCACTGAGCCAAATTTCTCTCTCCATACACCACAGCCAAATTTTCTGAGCCACATCATTACATTCAACAGATTTGATGCCCCCCATGTTATTGACATATGCTACTGTTGTTGTGTTGTCAGATTGAATCCTTATATGTTTGTTATGAACATTGCTGAGGAGAGACTTCAAACCCAGGAGCACTGCTTTCAATTCTAAGTAGTTAATATGGAAAGCTTGTTCTTCTAAACTCCAAAGACCACCAGTTTTCTGAACCCCAAATACTGCGCCCCAACCTCTAGTGGAGGCATCTGTGGTAAGGGTCAGGTCAGGGTCTTCCTGAACAATATTTTTAAATGAAGAGTCTACATTGTTCACCCACCAGGTTAACTCTGATCTAGATTCATTTGACAAATACATTGGGGAATCATAATTGCCTTTACTGATCTGCAAGGCAAGAATTTTATCCTTTTCTAGGTTCCTGTAGTATAACTCCCCAAACTGGACACCAGGAAAGCTAGAAACGATCAACCCAATAACCTGTGCAACTTCTCTAATAGACATGTAACTCTTGTGCAATAAACTCTGGCAAGCTAGCCGTACACGTTCAGCTTTAGTAGGTGGAAGTCGAATTGTCATGTTTATACTATTCAACAAGAAACCAAGAAATTCCATTTCTTGCGATGGTACCAAGACTGACTTTTCTGGGTGAATCACAAACCCTAACTTAATGAATGTATCAACAGTGTCCTGGATATTCTTGGCACAGGCAGAGTAATTATATCCCAACAGCAATGAGTCATCTATATGACCCATACAAATATGACCTAAAGATCTGATATGAGAATAGACTGGCTTTAATATTTTTGCGAATAAACGAGGAGCACAAGCCAGGCCATTGGGCAAGCAAGTATACTGAAAATAGCTACCTTGCCACTCGAATTTCAAGTATCTCCTATCCCCTGTGGCGATAGGAACTGAATAGCAAGCATCTTTTAGGTCAACCGATGCCATAAAGCACCCTGGACGCATGAGTTTGAGGGCTGTTTTAATATTATCCATTTTAAAATGGTAATATGATACAAATTCATTAAGAGCTTTGAGGTTTAAGATCATTCTGTAAGTGCCATCTTTCTTGGGACGCACAAATATGGTAGAGGTAAAGTCACCCTCTACACAATGGGTCTGTTCAACAACACCTTTGTCAAGTAGTTTAGCGATTTCTTCATTGATAATTGCCCTTTCAGAAAGGGAGAATTGCATTTGTTTAGGCTTGCAAATCTGAAAAGGGAGATCCTCCCCAAACTCAATATGATAGTGCTTTATAGCATCGAGTATGAAAGGGTCACTAGTCAGTGACTTCCAACCTCCTACATGGTCTTTCAGCCGTCCAGCTGAGAAATAAACAACCATTTGGGATAGATGTTCTTTATCAATAGCTGGTGGCAGATGTTCCCTTACCTGTGTTTCTACTGGTCTTTGGTGTTGGATTGGCTGGCCTTTTTCTGGGCACTCTTGTGTGCCCGGCTGTATCCTAAAAAAGGACGTTGCTGAGGTGTTTTCTGACTTGATGTTCTGTCATATGATCTGTCATATGGCTTAAAGTTTGAGCGGCGAAATTTTTGTCCTCCCGCCTTCGTGAAACCATGGTTTGACATTCGAGTGTCAGAGGATTTCTGCATTTGGCGGCCTGCTTTCTTTGCTTCAGACATTTCCTTCAAATGCTTTGATAGGTCATCACCAAACAACTTCGTTGATGGTTTAATTTCATCCTTACATAATCTTGTGTAAGGAGGATTTAGGTCAGGTTTTATGAGCTCTCGTCGCTTCATGTTGAGTTTAAAATTCGCATTAGCAAGAAGAGCAATGCTATCCATGACATGATCAAGAATCTTACGAGTATTTGGCGTTGTTCCAGCGTGAAGATCCTTCACCAGCTGGTCACCTAAGATAGACAGAGCTGATAAGCTCTGAACAAGCGGTTCTTGTACCCGCTGGAAAGCTAGGTCAACTGTTCTGCTGCGCCGTGGCAGCAAATCCCAAATCTCCTCATTAACTGTTGTGGGCGATAGGAACTTGCAATTCTCTGGAGGGTGATATTTTTCTACTCGTTCTTTCACTGTTTCCGGTGAAAGACCTCCAGTGGCCATGTTATCTATCAAGCCAGCGATCTTTTCTGCTATGGCAGGAGATTTCTCCTTAGACTGCACAAACGCCTGAGTCAGGCTATCAAGGATATCATCCTGCGACCCTGAGTCAGGGCATGAGGCAGTTTTCTTCGCCGGGTTCGTCCCGGGGTTTGTACGCGAATCGCTCGAGTCGAGCACATTGTTTACCACGGCGTTTATATCTACTGTGTCATTTTTGTCCCCTTCCGATTCTTCATCTTCGTCTGAGTCAGCACGAAGTATGATATCTTCTTTAAGACTGGCTAGCATTGCCGTCTGAGTCTCGGAAGCCTTAGCAAGTTGAGCCAAGGTGGCAGCTAGTCCTTGTAGGACCGCCATATTGTTGTCCGGAGGATGATCTGTGCCATTGCTTTTAGAGACACCGGAGTCTGAACTCGCTTGATCCATGTTTATGGACTGGTTAATCGATTGAAGACAGTCACTAGGTCCAAAAATTCACCAAAAGGCGAAAAAGAGTCAATTTTGTTCGGATAACTAAACCTCGTGCAAATACTGATTTGCGCGCGAAAAGCACTGACTATGCGCATGCGTCTAGCTATCTCATGGGATCCCTGGGGCAGTGATGACGAGATAGAATTATGAAGGATGGTTGGAAAAGTGAATTTATCTAATTTATATTTAATTTTTCTGCAAGGAAAAGGTTTGGTTTTTCAGCACGCACCGCGTGAGTCCATTGTGAAATGTTATTGTCTTTGTAGCATCACGGCAAAGACTGAAAAAAAAAAATATCTCCGGTTCTCTTTGGCAGAATTCGCTGATTAAAACGGTAAAACGCTCTCTCTTCAAAGCCAAGATTTTTCTTCAACATTTCTATGATGCGCTGATCACACTTTGTGAACATTATACGTTATTTCTTGGCACGGTGGATCAGTATTCGACACTAACTTTCCTGCTAAATTGCCCTTTGGGCAACCAGGTCTCTATTTTTTGTTGCCTAGCGTATTTTTTGGTTGCCCAAAAAATCGCCGGCTCACCGGGAAAATACAAAGCGTAAATTTGGCCGCTTAGAGCCTGGGTTCGGTAAATTTACCAACAATCTTTGCGGGTTAAAAAAACATGGCGGCTGCGATTTTGTGCACAGTATTTCGTGCTCGTTTTGTTGTATCTTGTTCAAACTAATATGTATCTTTTTTCGATCTACGGCTAACGGGTATGAAAATATCCCAAGGTAGGTACCCATATTAATTAACACAATAAATAAATTGACGGCAAAGAGTTTTCAATTCGCTTTATTTCCTGCTGGACACACTGTGGACAGGAGCAAAACATCTGCTTATCCGATTGGGCAACTTTTACCGTAGTTTTACTTGCCCCGGGCAATCAGGCAAGCGTTAGTGTCGAACACTGCTGGATGTTTATAAAAATATGCCGCCGCGAGCATAAGCTGAATTGCAGCTCAAGAAATCGAGTGCAGTTTTCGGTTTTTTTGCAAATTAATTAGAAGTGATAAAATGTTTGCACCACATGTACCTTGTGTCATTGGGAGATTTCACAGACTGAAAGCAAGTGTTTAACGGCCATAACTTGAGGACTATTAAAGTGGGGGACCTTTTACAAGGGATTTAGTAATACAATTTATGAAAGTTTGAAGTGCTTGCAACAAGTGCATATTTTGAGCATGGACTGAACTAACAAGTCAGTGGCAAATATATAAGAGCAAGACATATCCTTTACTGACCTCTTCTCTATCCAGTTTTATCTCTTCTTTTGCCTTTAAAAGTTTTCCCTGTAGCTGTCTTTCCCTTTCGTTCCCCATGGCAATTTCTCTCTGTGCAGATTCTAATTGTTCCTATTGATAAAGACAAGCAATTAATAAATATAAATAAAATTTGAAATTATTTGAAAAAAACATTGACATCAAATGCATTGAAAAAAGACACAGTCTAGCAAATTACCAACATTGCAAGATGTGTACAATCATGTGACAGCCTATTTTGGTCTCTAATGTTTAAGGGTCACCATGGACATGGCAAGAATGCAAGAGCCAGTAAAACAAATTCCATAATGCTGGATCAATTCAAGTCCCTTGCATGTCTATGTACATGCATTAACTCCTGTTCAAGCCAAGGAGCCAAGTTCTTTAACTTTCTCCCTGTCTCTACTTCTCTTCTTTGGAAACCTCTTTTGATTGATTCAAAATTAATTGCTACCATGAAACTATAATGCACACTTGTAACCTGCTTCTAAGGGAATTTTAAATCTGGAGAATGACTGCCCCACCTTGTCTCTATCAAAATTTATTGCAGAGTGTACATGTACGCTAACATAAAACTGACACACAAATACCTTCAGTCTATTCTGTGTCTGTATGAGATGTTCATTGTCACACTCTGACCGAAGATTCCTTAAATTCAAAGTCAAAGTAAAGCAAATTCAACAAATTATCAACTGCAATGTGTATGTTGTGGTTTAATTTTTTTTCTTTTTATGGTTTAAATTTTTTCAAGCCAATTTAATTTTCCTTTGTGTAGTATTCATTACCGTAACCATAATCCAAGACAAAGGAAAATTAGAATCAAACTGGTTTCAATTGAAAAATTTTCAAGCAAACAAAATTATTTTGAACTACAACATGTACATGCATAATGCAGGCCTAATACCTGGGATAATGCAATATATAGATAAAAAAAATAAATGAGAATTAAATACTGCATAGGACGGTGGGGCATACCTGTAAATGTACTATACAAGTGTAAGTACAAGTAAGAATTAATTTAAATTAAGAGCACTTCAATAGTATGTAATAAGTACTTGCAGCACCATACCTAAATATTTTAAATCTGTAAATGTGACCTGGAAAGCGAAAACGGACACTAACAGTTTTCCGTTTAACGGGCAAAAAACTGGATTGCAAACAATGTTAAACGGATAGTAAACGGTTATCACAAGCGTTTAAACAGATTCCAGTTCCGTTTAAACGGATAAATAAAAGCGTTAAACGGTTGGGCAAAGTCCAAAAACGGAATGCCGTAAACGTTAAATGGTTGCAGAATTTTTTAAACGGAAAGCTGAGAACGTTAAACGGTTGAAGAAAGTTGTTAAACGATCATAAACGGAGAACTCAGAATGTTGAACGTTTCAATAATAATCTTAAATGCAATTTAAGTCAACAGCAAAAAGAGCAGGTTTCTGTACTGTCTAGGGGTCAGCAGCTCAAGCCTTTGATGCATGCTCAGCTGGATCACTGTAATCATGTTATAGCATCTTTCAGTGGCAATGTTATTTGTCAGGCATCTTCAGGACTTTGGGGGTCTTCTTTCGCCTCCTCCTCTACCAGAGCTGTCATTAAGGGCTGTAACCTATAACACCTGTCACGGCTGAATACCCTTCAAAGAACCTTTATGTTACGGCTGATCATGATGGTTGAAGGGTCATTTTGATCACTCACAAATTAACAAGATTGTTCCGGGTGACAAGCCACATGTGGCTAAAAACTTAACGACAGCCTTGTCTACCCCCTTTTTTCCACTGCATAGTTAGTGTGACAGGTGCACAGAAGCCTTCCAAGGGTGGGGCTCTATAGCTGTGTAATGTGAGGATCACCAGTGATTAAAGTGGTACTCAGGCTAGGGACTGACTAGACTGCAATGGAAACCCTTGGGCGAGGTGCATAAAACTTAATGGCAGGCGTAAATGCTATCGTCAGACGTTAAAATACTGAATGTGACTGGGCTGAAGGTCTGGCATTAGCAGTTACGCCCGGCATTAAATTTTCTGCAACCCACTCCAGGAAATTCCAGGCATCCAATTTCCAAATAATAATGCATTTGTTAAATAAATATTATATATTTTTTTAACTGCCAAGTGGATAAAATGACTTCACACTACTCACTTCTGCTCAAGATCTGTTCTCTGTTTCATATTTCGTTGCTGTTGTTGCAAAAGTTCATAGGTACTATTAATCAATTTAACAATGTCAAATGTGTCAGGAGGCCCACGACCACTGCGAGAAGGTGTAAATAATGAGGAGAATCCAAGAACACCAAGCTCCTGAAAACGGAACCAAAATTAATTTAATTTCACAATAGAATGTTTGTTAATTGTGGTTGATTTACAACTGAACTTCAAGAGGTATTTCACAATAACTGTAAAAATTCCTGTGTGCTTATTGTTTCGTACAAGTGGGTATTGCCTACAAGAGTACAGACAATAAAAAATGATGTCAGATGTAACAACTGCAATTGCTTTCCCAACAGAACATAAAGCCAATTCTGCCCTAGACTTTTTCCATGTTATTGCAAAAAAACAAATTGATGACAGTTTTCTACAGGTATGGTCTGTACTCTTATAGACCATAGAATGGCGGTTATTGCCATTAATATTCAAAAGTTGGCGGCAAAACCACTTACCTGTGGCTTGTGGTTCCACTTGAGTTTTTAACATTACATGTAAAATATGATGTCATTTTTATGGTCTATAAGAGTGTAGACCAAAGAAAACTATCACTGATTTGTGAAATAAACTGATACTCAGTTCAGCAATTACTTGCTTTATAATGCCGGCAAATGTAAATTTTATATTATTTCTTTGTATACACTGTGATTCATTTATAAGTATTGTAATTTCAGTTGTGTTTGGCCCCCAACCAGGATAGCATAAAAAGCTGTGAAAAGGTCTGACCCCACTTGTTCAAAGAGCATATTATTAAATAGCTAGCCAGTGGATAAAATTGTATTAGTTATATCTGCTGGATAGTAATTTATCCACTGGATAGAGTTATCCGTTCTTTGAACAATTCAGCTGGAGCGGGATCTAATTTGCAAGTTATGCAAAACAATAATTATTTTTGAGAGGGCTGAGTGACTATGAACAACTTTACAAAGCCATTATTCAATTAAAATGAAGACCCAAACCAATAAACCAGAAACTAAAAAAAGCAATTATATAAAAGCATTGTTCCATTTCACTGGTTTCATTTAGTGCAAAATCTAAATTCTTGCAACTTTGTTAAAAGAAGCTACATGTAAAATCCATTTTGGTATATTTACCAAATGAATTAAGATTTAATACAATGTAACTACATTTTAATAAATGACAAAACTGTCAACTTCGGACATTTTCACAGGTAATAGGTGTCAAATCCATTCAAATTGAAGCCAAAATTTTGACATTATGATTCATAATATTATTATCTCAGTTAAAATGCAATTTAATTTAATGAAAGGAACGAGACTATGAATGATTAAAATCTAAAAATTTCCCGATGCTTCTCTGATGTTGATATTAACAATAATGACTCCTCTAGTTAAATTTTTTCTTTTATATTGTAAACAGGCTTTGAGGAAACCACCTTTAAACTCTTTAGGTATGCAATTGAAATATTAGGACTCCTTGAATTACCCTCTCAGATTTCAGGAAGCAAAATTTCTGTTACTATGGCACCTAAAGTGTTTGCAGCTTGGAAAACTAAACATTAAATTTGGACGAAGTAAAATATCATTGTAACATTAGAGACAGAAAGAAATTAAAATTTTAATGATACTGGCCTTGAGAAAATTTTAAAGACCTTGGCCTTGAGAAAGGATGCTTTTGCTTTCATCTTTATGATTTCATTTCTTATATCAAAACTGTGTAGACCTAACTGGCAATTACTAAATGTCACGTCCAGTATTAAACCACATAATGCTATGCTTCTTCTTCTTGATTATTAATCAGCAAGACCATACATTTATATAATTATACAGTAACGTATTGTGTTGTGTTATGAATATCTAAACTAAGATTTTTTTTGGCGCATTTGACAAAAAAATACCTTGGTTTCAGACATTCATGAAACAACACTTTCTGTTTGTCAAACGACAATGGTACAAAACAATAAGTGTCTCATTAGTTATTAAAAATGTTTGCCAAAAGGTTTGAAAAGAAAGCTAATCAAAAACCCCGAATAGATACAAACACGAAACAAAAATTATTGATCTTTGAAGTTCAATTTGTTCCTTGCAGCAAACAAAACGATTCAGCGAATTTCATGAAACACGTACAAGTTTCAAGGGTAGCTAGCAACCAGCTGGAACAACGCAAATTCCCTAGCTCAAGAACCGAAGCGATATGTTCATGCAACCACGCGAAAAAGCCTACAGTATAAAATTTCGAAGCTCTTGCAAATATACATGTAAGCCGACATTAAACACGACAAGATTGGAACAACGGTTAGCTTGTCGAAACACCGCGAGAAATGACAAGTGTTTCACAAACGGATTAACGTTTACTGTGTTTCCTAAACTGATTGTCGACTCAGAATTATTCACAAAGTAAAACAAAATCAACTTGCAAGAATACAAAGGTAGCAGTCATTAACTGAAGATATCGATCTATAGGAACATCTACACAGACAAAGATATAATCACGCCACAAATTATTCCACATACCTGGTTCAAGTAAGCGACACACTGGTCGATATTATCTCTCCGGCAGAACTGCTTCTCGCCTGAACTGAACAACGGCGATACTGGCGAAGGGGTTAGCCTCACATCTCCGAAGTCTAGCTCTCTTTCCGGGCTAGAATGCCGCGACGAATGAGTAGTGTAACGGTTTACAAAATCTCCCCAGTCTTGAACCTTTTCGCTCATGTTTCGAAGCTTCATTCATGAGGTATTTAACCGTTGATCGCAAGCCTCCCGCGGCAATTGGATCTTCGATGGCTGTTTTTCCTGATTGTTGGGTTTAGCCGAAAAATAATTAAGCGGTATACGTCCTAAATTTAGACAACTCGGACGTGAGAATAAATAATTCAACGAGAAGTTTTTTTGAAACATCCGGCAAAATCAACCAGGCGATCACGCGCTTGAATCACGCGCATGTTCCATGTTAACTGACCATACCGGTGACAGGCTCAGGCATCTCTACTTCCGGTGTCGGTGAATGCAAATCCTGCTAGAATCAACTCAGTTTTCTTTTAAATTTAAATTGTTCCTCGGCATATATAAGAATTTTTTGTTTACCCACTGACCAAACATAGCACTTTCATCGTCTATCTCAGTTGACTTTTCTACTCGTGGGACATTTATAAAATAAACTCCTTCAGGCGACTGGTTTATCAGACTCGGGTTGGAAGATTGTCCGCAAAATGAGCAGTTGCCGAGAGAATTTAAGCTCAACTTTAAGGACAACTGTGAAATTTTGAGGACATTCCTTTAGCTGCTGGAATTACAATCTTCGGTATCAGAAAGCCTGAAAGGGTTTAAATTTATTTTAAAACCCCCTGGTCAGAATTTCTGATTTCAACGATGTGGTATTAAAAGACAAAGCTGAGCCTCTTGTGAGCTGCATAACTACTGGCAAAATATAAAATACAAGCTGTCTTTTGTCGTTTACTCGATTTTATTGCACTGTGACAAGATTAGAACAGCTAGTACCTAAAACTAAAATATCGTGTTCTTTGTTTGTAATTTCTTGTTGGAAAAGCTAGTACTGTCTGATTTTGTACCACGTGACGTGTTTTTATCAATCATACGTTGATTGATTGACTGACTGACTGACTGACTGACTGACTGACTGACTGACTGACTGACTGACTGACTGACTGACTGCGAGACCTCGCCTCGCTTCGAACCTGAGAATCGTCGACTGCAAGTCGTGTGGTCGTGTCTAGATCATTCTTGTACCAGAGTCGTACTTTTCGCTTGGTGAATGAGTATCACGTAATATATCAAACACGAGAAGGTATGTTTCATCAGATATCCAAACACTGAGAAGTAGGTTGAAAAAACAAGGCGCAGCCGAGTTTTTTTAAACGACTTTGAGGTGTTTGGATATCTGATGAAACACACTTTCGAGTGTTTGATATGGCTTCTAAAATGATCAATAATTCTTGGAGAAATACAAGGCTAAAGTTGGCAAAATTTTATGGTAATTAGGATCACATATCCAAACCACGGTCACGGTAGTGATTTTCTTTGTTTTCTCTTGATGAATTATTAATGAGTTTGAGAAGAAAACTTAAAACTCTGGGGTTAAGAATATTTTCAAACTACTGCAAATAGCAATATTTTTCTTGGCGCACTCTCCCCAAAAATCTAAATAACCTGACTTGATTTTCTCCATTATTTTTTTATGAGAACTCTTGCCATTCAAATTATCGTTTTGTTAAGCCGCAAGGACAAAACTGTTTGTTTGAACTTATAACCAAGGGATCATCATTTTTTTCTTGTTCTAATTAATCTTTCATGATTCTTTTATCCGTAGGCGCCATTATCTGGTTGTAGTCAAAAGCTGGACTTTGTTTCATGGAGCATACGCTGACACCAGTTGCAGTCTTACTTATGAGTCGGAACCTAAGAAATCACAAATATTTGGATGAGGAACATAATTCTTCAAAAATGACCAAGAACGTTTCCCTTGTTAATTACCCTCAGGTAACAATGCGCCTCGTTGGCTACAATAGACCCTTATCACTCGGCGGCCATGTCGAGTCTCGGGGGAATAAAAAACTTTGTTTCGCACGGCAAGCCTCGGCCAGACGCGAATTCAGTGCTGTGAGAGGCTTATCGTGCAAAAACAAAGCTTTTTATTCTCCCGAGACTCAACATGGCCGCCGTGTGATAAAGGTCTATCATCTCATATCTAGCAACCTTGAGTGGAATAATTTTTTTTTTTTACCAAAAACAACCAAGAAATATTGTTAGATCTTGCTGATTTCGCCTTAAAAGAACAACCAGAAAACAATTTAATGATTGCTACATTTCTCGGCATGGTATAATGGCTGATATACCATGGCCGCTAAGCCAATTAAAATTCTGGCACTACGTTATCAGGTTTTTAATAATCCTCATTAGCCTAGGTTGCAGGTGTAGTGGAGTGGGATGAATGGGGAGGGGGGTGGGATTGGGAGAAAAATCAGAGAAAAAATTGGGAGATTAACCCTCCAAATTGAGTCATGCTTATGAAGAAACATTTGTCAAATTTGTGGTCTGGAAATCAACTTGGGAGATCAACGGACGTTGAATAGCAGATTTTGTTTCGTAACACTCTAATAGTTCCTCGATAGCAATACCTTGAGGACAGATGATTAACTGGACTGAAAAGGAGATAATTGTTTAGCAAGATCTTACCATGTTCCGATTCTTCAGAGGTGCTAAAGATTGAATCCAAAATGCTCCGCTGACGTTGAGCGTCAATATCGAGGTTCGGATCTGTTTGCGTGTTTTCCAATTCCTCGTAACTCCTCCTGTCCATGGCTGTTTTCAGCAAGCATGCGCAGTGGCCAAAACGGTTGCGGAAGAACCGCACGGCCTTATACAAGAATACCACAAGTGTGTGAGCAAACGTAATTATCAAAAGAATCAGGCAGACATAGTATTGTGCGTCCTTGTGCTCCACAATTTGCATTATCGCCAACGTGCATAGAACCAGCAGGTACAAGGACTCCGCGAAGTTTGCACGCTGTTTCATGTAAGGTTGACCGTTACTGTGTACGGTCAGGATTACCACGCACACAAAGATCATGATGATCTAGAACACAAAAGGAAAAATATCTCGTTAATCCGTATGTTGTTAATCCCATCCTGGAAGCGCTGAATGTTACTGAAGACAAACAATTGAGTATAAACGGCATAGGAAAACTTCAGTGCATAATCACAGTAATCATATCCTGGTAACGACGATGGCGACGGTAACGACAACGCCGCAAAACAATAGGTTTAATGAGCAAAAACAATCGCTTTGCACGTGCGTTTTAAATTCCGGTACATTTCGTTGCTGTCCTCGGCAAAACAACAACGTGAAATAACCAAGAGAACGTGAGAAGACGACGGTGAATTTTTTCATTCCCTTTCTTAGCTCGAACACCACGCCTACCAATTTGGTTTCTGGGTAGTTCGCCGTTTTTTTTACAAGTTGAATGAGTAGAAATAATCGCGTAGTTCTCTTCAGTTGTTTTTCGAGTGCAGAGGAAGAAAACTGTGTTAACGAAAATATGAATGGGATTGTTGAATACTCAGAATTAAAACAACTGAGGAATAGAGAACCGCGAGACTTAGCGTTACTGTATTGACGTCACAGCTCTACTATCCCCAGCCTCTCGTTTTGCGCGGTTTTGTACCCAACGGGAAGTGAAATTTGACGCTTTTATACACCTCAAACGCGGGGGAAAAAATTGATAAGGAATATTTTTTTCGATTATCATACGAGAACAACATAGACATTTGACCAAGCAAATAAAATAAATATGTCATACACCTTAAAGTATGAACCTAATTTCAATGAAAGTTGCAAAGTGGTACTTTCATTGAGCTCGATTACCAGGCGCTGTTCGGGAAATGAGCCGAAGCTCCTCTCTCGGGGAGGAACAAAGACCGGTCTCGAGAGAGCGGCGGAAATCGAGCTTACTTTCATATGATGCTTTCCAATTTTCTAATTTAATTTGAGAAACTTTCCTATTTTGAGTTGGAGTGTTCTTGGAAGTTTAAAACGTTATCCATGCGCATTAAGTTTGAGTGTCATTTCCCTCTAATGAGTTTGCACTCGCTTTTTATGAGGGATTTAGTATCCATTTTTCTCACCTTTTTAATTTGCCAGTTAGGGACAAAGGCATATGTAGCAACCACGAGTACTCTACGACCCAAATCCACTGACCACCACCAACGGCACTCGGGGCGCAAGCTGTTGATCAATGTACCCACATACTGAGGATCGCCGACTCTCCAAAAGCCATTGGTTAAAAGAAAAACCAGTATGGGCGGAGGAATAACCAGTAAGACCAACACCACTATAGCAATGATTCCTAGAGGCAGATGATTACCACGGAAACATTCAATCGTGCCGTCATAGAATAAAACGTGTTTACTGCCTACTTTGGGGCAAAACAGGATCAGGAATGAAGTTTCCACGAGGTAATTATAAACGAAGAGCAGGAGAAGCCAAAATGACTGGAGCATGGAGCGGCTACGAAAGCTAAACTTCAGGCAGTAATTGGCGCTTAGACAGTACGCCAGGAGGAAGACAAAGAGGGCCAAGAATGGAACCAAGTAGCCAAACGCGATGGAGTACAAATTATCCAGGCCTTGGACAATACAGGTGGTGAAAAGAAAGATGAATGGACCTCCAAAGTTGAATAAGTCCGCCGGAAGAAAATCATGTCCTAATTCACTGTTGGGATCGAAAATGAAGCGCAGGACTTGAAAGAAAAACAAGGGTCCTCGTAGCTCGCTAGAGATGCCGGGATTGAGCCAGATGACAAGCACGCACAAAGCCATCACGAGTGGAATGACCACGCCCAACATCCATCCAGATTTTTTACATTCAGTGCACTCACTCCACCTGTTAGAGAGAAGAGCGGCTTAGATGTTCAACGCACGCCAGCTGAAAACATTGCGAGGGAAATAAATAGGCCATTTCCGAGTTGCTGTGAACCTCATTGTGAAAGCAAGGCAAGGTTCAAAGCTTTTCTTATAAATAATTAGCTCTTTTGTTTGCATATGAATGAAAACTAATTTTCATACTAAAAAGTTTGTACTTAGCCTCGCTTTCATAACGAGATTCAAAGCAACTCGGAATGGCCTATTAGTGAATAAAAACCAACCTCGCTTCCAGAGCTTTTTCCTTGGAGGGGTCTTGGGAACGAGGTTGAATAATAACTGAGGTCTAGGGGAGTCTGCAGACGAGTTTGCGTAGAAGTAAATCAAAATGACTCAAGGGTAGTTAATGTCTAGGAATAATAACAGCGAAATTAACAACTAAATTCAGTTGCTTTGTATTCTACCAGAATATTATAAAAAACTAATGCGAACGTTTCCGATCGCTTTCCGAAGATCGCCGAAGATTTTAGTTCGCGTAACAGTTTGACGAGCGAAGCCTGTGAATCAGGGAATAGCCCATTTTTCAATTGTGTGCTAAGTGACCTGGTCTTGGATTCTGAGCGAGGCTGGGGATGACCTTGTTTTGATACAAACCTCACTGCTTTTCATATGTAGATCATGCTGTTCTTATGCTTACTAGTTGCATTTACGTATAATAAGTAGTGAGGTCTGTATCAAAACAAGGTCAACCCCAGCCTCGCTTAGAATCCAAGACCAGGTCACTTAGCACACAACTGTAAAATGGCCTATTGTGTAAGTTACTGAAAGGGAATTGAAAATGGGATGCCACATACTGTACATTAGCAACATTCGAGACTTTTCAAAAAGGTTAACGAAAAAATTAAAATTCACACGGTCTGATTGTGATTCCGCTTTAAGAGAGTTTCACTCGGAGACGCGTACTTTTATCATAGTAGAAGTGATACACCTTTATCACACCGCGGCCATGTTGAGACTTAGGAGAATAAAAAGCTTTGTTTTTGCACGGCAAGCCTCGCGCTGAATTTGCGTTTGGGCGAGGCTTGCTGTGCAAAAGCTTTTTATTCCCCTGAGACTCAACATGGCCGCCGAGTGACAAAGGTCTATAAACTGTTAAGCAATGAGTGCCAGAGTGCAACAGTTCATATCCAATACCTTAATCCAACGCTGGTATTTCCCACGCATTTTCCACACATCCAACCCTCTCGGTTTTTTGAGCACTGGTGATTACTGTTTTCTGGATCAAATAAACATCCGGGCAAGCCAGGTTTTCGCGTACAGTTACAGTACTTGAATGGACAGCAGTAAGCTACCAAGGAACCGTTGATGGAGCTTGCCCAGTATCCCTCTTTCAAGTACACCGTATGACCATTCTCGCATCTGTTGTTGCGGAGACAGAAATGATGTTAAGGAGGTACTATCACGAATATTTTGTTGTATTTTGATCAAAGCTACTCAAACATCTAACCATAGTTTATCGAGTGACTGGTTTGGAAACCTTGCCATGAAAACAATGGTGCTGCTATTTATGTTGGCAGGCCCGTAGCGGGGGGAGGGGCAGGGGGGGGGGGGGGGCTTGAGCCCCCCCAGAATTTTTGAAAGTTAAAAAGCAATGTGCCCAAAAAATATAATTAAAACAAATTAATGTTGAATTCTGACGCCGCAAGTGCCTTTTCACAACCTTCGGTAGTCTGTTTACTACCTGTCAGTTTCCTTCGCTAACAGGCACTCCTATCTTGTGAATCAGAAATAAGAATCAAACTGGATTGAAATCAACCAATCTAAAGCCGTAAAAGCTGTCGAGATAAACTACTTGCTTTCTAAGACATCCGCTCATTTTAAGCAACGCAAATGTCCTTAGTTTATAAAAATTGAGTGTACCCGCGTTGTCACACAAAAACGCCACTCAAATATGTCCTCAGGACCAGAGAAAAAAAAATCTCCTGCAGTCGGATTCTTACTGCCCGATTCCAAATTTAAAAAGAGAAAGAAAAATTTGTCGTCGTTTGTGTACGTCGTCCTTCAAACGTGAAATTAGGAAACTTTACGTAGTAGTCCACGTTAAACAAAAGGCAAACACATGTACCTAAGAGTGTGATCTAGGTGCAAAATTATTGTTTTACTTACTAAATCTACCGGGTTTTTTTGATGTTCTCGTTGCATCTTAAACTCCCAAATCCCGTCCCGTCTGCTTTGGAGTGACAGTGGGGGGGGGGGGGGGGGGGGGGGGGGGGTTGTAGTTTTGTTTCACCATTTTGCTAAGCCCCCTCGGTTGTTTTAGCCTTGCTACGGGCCTGAAGTTGGAAGGGCCGTGACCCTGCACAATCCTTTGTTTTCACGTTTACACCATAGTTGAATATCTAGACAAAAACGCTTCGACTGGTCAGTTCAGTGCTCCAAACGCATTCCAAATTCTATTGTTTTTTGTGGACGGTCAAGGCCAAAAAGGTAAACAAAAACATATCACAAAGAAAGTTTGTCAGGATTAACCACTGCCTTGAATTAACTATAATCTAACATAGAATCTTTTCGCTAACATAAAATTCTTCGTATAGCATCGGGAGGAAAATATTAAATGACTTCTCAAATGAAGAACAAACTTTAAATCAGTTTTCAGCAATTTCTCCAAAACACACAGGGAGAACTTTAAAAAGTTGACCAAAGTTTTCAAGTTGAAATCCATTTCCATCCACGTCATCCCCAGCAGAAGATATCAAATATTAGATTACTCTTAGCCTAGGGTAATTGTTAACAATACTGAACCTTTATTTTAACATTTCTATCAATACAAATATGTTTTTTCGCTATTCAAAGCAATTCGCTAAGGAAACCACACCTAAGACTGCAGTAGTAACAAATGGATAAGAAAAAAAATTGTTCATCGCCAACAAATGCGGTCACGCGCCCACGATACGCCAGCGGTCAACATGAAAATAGCTCACAAAATGGCGTCAAATTTTACAAAGAAATTGTATGGAAAGGATAGAAATCTCGCGAATAGAGACAAATAGAATAAACGTGCTCTTTCGGCCGCCATTTTCGATACAACTTTTTCTGTTGAGACCGCCGGTAGTTTACGGGCGCTTCATGACCGGAATACTTGGCGATGGTTGTTTCCTCCGCAGAGGCTCCTTCATAAAACAAAAGCGAAAAGTCGGAAATGGGAGGAAAAACGGAAATGAAGAAAAAGTGGCCCGGGGGACGACGGGAAGATCGCCAGTCAGGATGACAAAAGGAAGGCAAATCAATTGAGCAGTACCTCCCCATAGCAGTGACGATTCTGCAGGTGGTTCTAGATTTTTAATCTAAAAGTGAAGTCGAAATTATGACTAATAACAGAACTTTCCTGTGGTGCTGTTTATTATGCTGTACAAGGTGGAAGTGGTTCTAGCTCTCGAGTCTGTGGATGAAATCCTAAAGTGTGACCATTCAATGAAAGCTACTGAGCAGTACTTTCCTGTGGTGCTGTTTATTATGCTGTACAAGTTGGTTCTAACTTTTGAGTCTGTGGATGAAATCCTAAAGTGTGACCATTCAAACAAAAGCTACTAAGCAGTACTTTCCTATGGTACTGAATATGTAGGTTAGACAGTGACCATTCACCAAATGAAACCTATCTATTGTAAGAAGATTTTACCTGTCTGCGGGGTTAGGGCTTGGTTATTCAAAGAGCGGATAACGTTATCCAGTTAAAAGCGAGGAAGATCTGGGTACGAAATTAGATAAATCGCTGTCCAGAGGCTAAAATGTACTCTAGCTAGTAATACATCTTAGCGACTTATCCACTGGATAACGGATAAAGTTATCCACTCTTTGAACAACTTGGGCCTGGTGCGTTTCGTCCTTCTGTATTTTGTTAGATGAAAATTAAGAATTTCTTTTTCGAAGCATTTTTTTAAAACTTAAAAACAGGAATTTGTTTTGGTTTTGTAATTCCACTCCTTACCTCTGAACAGCGCTCAGTTTCGTATTGCACACACATTTTTGAGAATCTTTTGAGAATATAAAACCAGGGTGACATGCCTGAAGCTCCATTTCAAACGAAAAACGATTTATCAATGTAGAATATGGCGCGACAAACTGTATCCTTCGTTTTGCCTTCAGTTTCCTTTCCTTCGTCTCGTTGTAGAGCGCTTCTGGCTCGGTAAATGAAAACGGTATAGTTTCGTTAGGGGAGAGGACATACAAAGCTTCTTCAAGCAGTATTTCCGATGTGCTGTTCCCTTCGTTGATGTCTGCTACATACACTATTGTGGTTATTTCGTGTCCAAGTTCATCAAGGGCTTCCAGATTCAAAGGGAAGTGTTCGCCGGGAGCAAGCTGAAATAAAGTTTCAGTGGCAATTTTAAGATAAAATGAAGTGGCATGACGTTTCGAGCCGGACACCATTTCGTCGTTATCAAACGTAAATAAGCAATGTTTGAACATGAGGTATCTAGAGGTATTGAAGTATGAAAAGGAACATTTTTTTGTGTAGTTTTAATGTCATATTAATGTACAATTTACATTCTTACAACGAATGAATGATTGACTGATTGACTGATTGATTAAATGAATGAATGAATGAATGAATGAATGAATGAACGAACGAACGAACGAACGAACGAACGAACGAACGAACGAACGAAGAAATGGATGGATGGATGGATGGATGGATGGATGGCTGGATGGATGGATGGAGAGATGGATGTGAATGAATGAATAAATGAATGAACGAATGAATGAATGAATGAATGAATGAATAAATGAATGAATGAATGAATGAATGAATGAATGAATGAATGAATGAATGAATGAATGAATGAATGAATGAATGAATGAATGAATGAATGAATGAATGAATGAATGAATGAATGACAGACCAAACAAACGAACGAACGAACGAGCTTTTACGAACAAACGAATGACCGAATGAAAGAAAACAAATAAAATTAATAAGGAACGGGAGAACAGGCTAATGAACAAATAAGAAAGCAATTTAAATTCATACCTTCACAGTAGAGTTATCTTCTATAGTCGATCGATAGGTTTTAGTATCTGTAGCGATATCATATTTAGAACCAGTCAACACTTGCAAACTGCGATCTGAAATTAAAATTAGCGAGTTGTTTTTGTATACGAAGTTACTTGACCAACGGAGAGCTTTATGCGTATCGTGGAAAGGAAATTCTTCATTCCATAGACAACGTTGAAGGGATGAGATGTAAATTGCAGCTCCTTTCAGCGTACTGCTGTTTTCAATGAATGATACATTGGTCTAAAAAGACAACAATAAAAATGGTGAAAATGATGTAATATTCAATGAATGACGCAGGCATACTCGGAAAAGGAAATCCGAGTGCTCCTATCAGGGACCTTCCGATTACTAGTTCGGATGCTCTAATCGGAAGGTCTTAGGTTCGACTCCTGATAGAAGCACTCGGATTTCCTTTCTCCGAGTATGCCAGCGTCATTCATTGAATATTACATCATTTTCATTTATTCGCCAGGCTTAAAATATTCTTAAACATTACTATCCAATAAAAATGGTTTGTGAAAACGGTATTTAAGGTATTTAGGGAGGATGAGTTGTCAGTCCACTTTGGAGAGACAGTTGGCAACGGGCGTTGCAATAGATCGGAGAATAAGCAACTACACATGGAGAAAAAAAAACTATAGTTAAAATAGGATCATAGGTCGATGCACGCTTCAGGCATTCCCAGGGAGGTATTCAATAACCTTTCATACAGAGAGGGCTTCACCCGGAAGTTTAACTCTTGCCATTTCACCATACAATCTTTTACCAAAATGACACACATTTTACATACATAAAACTAGAAAATGTTGTACCCCTTTCTTTTACGTCGCCAAACACAGAAAAACATCCCCTACGTTATTGGTAGAGCAGGTACAACGGGAACAGCAAGTGTAATAGGTACAGCAGGAATAAATGTGCACTTAACTGAGAAGCTCCTTGTCGATGCGCTCGCTTTTAAAATCCCCCACGCGACCACATGCCGAGCCAATTGAAGACCCCGTTCTTACATAATGTTTTACGAGTTCTTTGAAGAGTTTTAGCAGGAAGAAAACTTTGAAGTTGATATAAGCATTCATGTGGAAGTTCTCAAGCGTTACTTTAAACTGGTGTTGCGTGTTTTTCTGAAAGTTAAAATTGTATAAAAGTTTTATAAACTACCTACCTACATTGATATGATCTTACCTTCCACCTTGACGGGGGTACGAGTGGATCGCTATACGCCAGGAAACAGTCTGGATTATTCACGTGGATGAACTCATCCAGTAGATTTTCCCACACAAAAATGGCTCCGCCCAATCCCCTTGCTATATTACCCAAGAAGACCAGCTCACTGCCGGGGAAAAGTTTGATTTGACTTGATCGAATGAACAGTGCTCCGCCATTAGACCCTGTGTTGTTGGTAAATGTCAGCGTTCCGTGGATGAAGACGACGCAATCCTGAAGAGCAGCTGCTCCACCTAAAGGAATATATGTATGTACTTTTAATTTTTATAATTTTAAGCACGTTCGTATTTTGAAGGAGCTTTACTGAGCTCATTAGACTTAATGTGGATAAATAAATTACTGACTGATTGATTGACTAACTGACTGATTGATTGATTGATTGATTAATTGAAGCACAATGATGCTAGGAAATATATTGCTTCCCGAGGTCAAGAGTGAACGTTAAACGGGAACTTTCTTGAATTCTAAGTGCCCATCGCCCTTCGCCAGCCAGCACAAACGAGGTCGAAACGCCATCAATACTTTACCTGTAGTTTCATTGTATATTTGGAGAATACTTTGGAAGTCTTTCAGAGAATTAATATAGCTGAACCACAGCAACCATTGGATTACTGCATGAGGTACATGCCAGTCTTATGTATCACAGCCGTCGCTGAACACCACAAATACATTGGATATATTAAAATGCGACAAAAACGATTTCATTAGAGCCCTGTTCAATCTTTAGAGTCGCGAAACGTTA
This sequence comes from Pavona decussata, assembly GCF_977016875.1. Taxonomy (NCBI): domain Eukaryota; kingdom Metazoa; phylum Cnidaria; class Anthozoa; order Scleractinia; family Agariciidae; genus Pavona; species Pavona decussata. The sequence goes on from NW_028145569.1 coordinate 457,504, forward strand.
GATGAGAAGTAATCACTTTGAGCAACGCAGTTAAGGACGGTGCCTAAGTATACCGAAGTATTTTTGTCCGGTTTATCACTATGCGGGAAAAGCAGATCTTAGCAAGGGTTATTGGAATCCAAAAAACTTGGGGGTAACCACGCATTTTTTTTTAGAGAGAATTAAGCAACATTAAGCAACAATTGTCCTAAATAGCAGTAAAATACAAAGCAATGTATGGTGTTTTTTTTTTTTTTTTTTTTCAAATTAAAGCTTTATTATCTCTGAAAAATGCATGGTTACCCCAAGTTTTCATTTTGGATACCAAGAGCATTTGCTAAGTTCTGCTTTCTCCGCAAAGTTTTAAACCGCCAAAAATATCCCTATGTTAGTAGGCACCACCCATAGGAAACCCGAGTATCTCGAGATGCGCAGAACGTAATGCATATGCATAGTAACAAAAGTAGGCACCGTCGACCTTTAACTAATCAGAGTTTGAAGCAAATATACACATCAGGCGCTAATAAGCGCGGGAAAACATGCAACCTATGCCGAGCGCGGGGCCGGCCCGTGACCAATCACGATTGACATTGGTTTCAAATCTTTTCGGGAACGGCGCAGAAATTTTTACAAATCACAGAGCGTAAAAAAGGAGTAAAACAATAACGGAACAAATCATACTTAAATTCAGCTAAAAAACCAACACCATTACCTCCGTAATTTCGTTGAAAAACATTGCTACCCTCAAACTTCAAGTTGACTCGCTGAATTGTGACCGGGCTTGTGTGTGCGAAATTTGGCATGTTGTGGTCTTTGAAAGTGCAGTTGATAAATTCTGGTGTGACGTCCACTGTACTGCCATATGGTAACGCAGTTGTGAAGCGGATTGCGGAGCTTGCGTTACCGTGGTTGTTACTAAATGTCACGCTGTGAAACCTAAATAAAAAATGGAATGAAAGGAAAAGTGAAAATATGGAATTGCTCATTTATAAGAGGAAAAGTTGGCTCGGTCATGCCCTCACTCTCCTACCTCAAATTCAACTTTATTAGGTGCTTGTATAAATTTACATGGACAATTTCTTGGCGCCGCAGGTAGCAGAGCTAATCTTGGCGGGCCAGGATGACAAAAAGAAAGAATGACTTTAACTGCTAAGTAAGAAGGCAGACTGAGCTATAATATCAAAGATACAAGAATTTTCTACTAACCAACTTTTACCCGGCGCCCATTAGCCTATGAGAGCAGATGCCAATTCCGGCTTTTGTTTCACACATTTCACTTTTCGCGTGAAACAAAGGCCGCGGAAAAGGCCTCTGCTCTCGCACGCTACGCGCCTACACTGTATATAATGAAGTTTTACAAGTATTATTTTATCCGTATTTATATTGTTCCTTTTAAAAACATTTGGTCAAAATAAAAATGTTCTTAATTAACTGACTCTCTGCCTGGGTATTGTTCTAAGTATGTCCTTAAATTGTAGTTAATCTCAGCCCGAACGTTCTTACAAAAAAGGCTCTTATCCAAAATTAATAGAGTGTACTCGACTCTGTTGCTGTTTTCTATAAACAAACCTTACCTTAGCACGGAGTCATTCGCTTTTGAATCGTAGTTCATTAAAAACACGTTCATCCCTGCTCCCCGTTTTGACGTGTTTTCGCTGACGATGCAATTTCTGAAGACGGTTGTTGTGCTGGACGCATTATCCCATTGTGAGAAAATCAACCCCCCTCCAGTTTGCCCTGCGTGGTTCCCGCTAAAATTCGAGTTAGTTACAGTATAGGTGTTCCTGACGGCCATGTTAGAATCAGCGAAGTAAATCCCCCCTCCGTACGTAGCGGTATTGTTTAAAAAGACACTGTTATCTATCACAACTCGGCAATCCGTAGCGGTCCTTCTAAACACGACAATTATTCCCCCACCTCCAGTTGTGAAATGAGACACGTTAGAGGAAGGGGCGATGAAGTGCAACGAGGTATTTGTCACGGCAGCGTTGGATTCAAAGATGGAATTTCTGATGATTAGAGACAGATTCACTGCGTTGTGATACAAAAACCCTGCACCACCTCCGGCAGAATCAACTCCTTCTTTGTACTCCTGGTTTGAATTATGACCATTAGAAGTGTTATTCACGAAAGTGCAGCTTTCGATTGTCACCCCACTATCATAGGCGTTCATTCCTGCCTGCGTGTTATGACCAAACACGCAATTTGTGAAGCTGATGTCAATGGAGTTCCAGATAAGCACAACAGCCGCGGTGTGAGGTCCACAGTTTTGGAATTCGAGGTTCTGAAAGTGAATATTTCTTGTTTGATGATCGGTGTTGTCTTTTGTTCCTATGTCAATACCAGCAACTTTATTCTCGCAGCGAATAACATTTCGAGCATCTGAGTTACCCGATTTCAGGAAAATAATCTTCTCTTTGCTGGTTTGAGATATCTGAACGCGTTTCTCCAGGTAGTAGATTTGGTCTTCGATCGAGAAAGTGAAGATCGTCTCATTGCTGTTTCTGCTTTCTTGAAGAGCGCCTAAAGCATAATCCACAGATTTGCATGGCGTCGTTGAATTCGAAACCCAACAGGAGGAGTAATCGTGTCCTTTAGTTTTAGAAACACGAACAACGAGGGAAGAAGATACGAGCTCTGTCCAAATCAGACTCAGAAAGAAACGAATTATGCGAATGTTGTAGACTCGCATGTTTTTCAGCCGACTCTTGAAGCAAAGTATACGACACTTGGTTACTGTAGCAAAACAAGCGATTTTCAGTTGAGTTCTTCTTCCAAAGGTCACGAGAGTCGTGACTTGAGATCGACGAGTGAAGTTTCCGTTTTCAACTTAAAGTTGAATATTAATGTTATTAATTGCTGTTCGATACGGCTTGAGTGCCGGCCGCTGTTCGAGAAATATACCCGAGTGAGCGACAGAAAACGAGCCAAGTTTGTCGAGTAAGAATCGGCCATTTCCGAGTTGCTTTGAACCTCATTATGAAAGAGAGACTAAGTGCAAAGTTTTTATCACGAAAATTAGTTTTCATTCAAATGCAGACAAAACTAACTTTTTCAAATGAAAAGCTTTGCACCTAGCCTCGCTTTCAAATGAGGTTTACAGCAACTCGAAAATTGGGGTCATAGGACTCACCCATATTCAAACGAACCTCAAGAAATTGCTAAGGATTGTCTCATACTTAAGCCGCATTGATCACCAAGTCATACTTCATTTTTACTGAGGAATTGTTTTAAGTAAATTTGTTTTAAGTGTACGAATTGCAACGACCTTAATAGGCTAGATTCTATCCACCGCGCTACCCTTCCAAATCGCACTTTGTCTTTCACGCCCTGTGTGCAGCTTACTGGGTTTAACATTTCCATTCATCCACTTTCAGGGCTGCTTGCAACCAATTTCTTTTTTTCTGTTGTATGCATCAGTGAAAAGAAAAGTAAAGTGTTAATTTCCGAACATTTCAGTCCGAATTGAAATCTTCAAAACACTTTTCTAACTGATAGAGGACAACGGAACAAATTGCCAGTTCCTACGGTTGTTCAAAAAGCAGATAACTTTATCCAGCGGATAAATCGTTATCCAGTGGATAAAAATGTACTCCAACTAATAAATTTTATCCGCTGGATAGCGACTTGTCCGCTGGATAAAGTTATCCGCTTTTTGAACAACCGGGGCGAGAACGATAGATGTCCTTCAAAGTCCTTCATCAAAAGGTTTGAACGATGTACCACCAAAACAATGTTGACCTTAGGTTACGTTATGCTTTGGTTGAGCGTTTCTGTGTCCAGTAACGCAACAATAGTGATCACGTGACCAGACAAATCATGATTTTTTTTAGTCATTTTCTGTATAGGATATTGAGCCGTAATTAATAGAAAAACTAGAGAAGCTATTTACTGGAAAGGGCTTGAAAGTTGAGTGCCCATGCTTGTTTCCAGTAAAGAATATTACTATTCAGTTTACTCGTCACGAGACGATAGACCTTTATCACTCGGCGGCCATGTTGAGTCTCAGGCATAAAAAGCTTTGTTTTTGCACAGCTAGCCTCGCCCGCACGCGAGGCTAGCCGTGCAAAAACAAAGCTTTTTATTCTCCTGAGACTCAACATGGCCGCCGAGTAACAAAAGTCTATTGCATGTGATATCAGTCAGGGGCACACGACAGTTTTCTCTCAGATCCTTTGAAACGCTATTTTAGGCTATCTGTAGGTTCATTTTAGGCCGCGCTCTAATATTTTTATCTGTTCGGTCATTCTAGGGTAACCTGAGTCTTTTCGAAATTACTAGGGCATCTTGATACATTTCCCGAAATCTCCAGGTCTTATTTCCTTTCGGGAATCTTAGCTGACCTTTTTTCGACACCCGAAATCTCCAGGTCTTATTTCCTTTCGAAAATCTTAGCTGACCTTTTTTCGACACCCGAAACGACATTTTTTATCAATCCGAAAACACTAGGCCTTAAATTTCCCATATTACGAAAGTTCGAGGTGAAAATTCCCTTCAGAAAATTGTAGGGGATTAAGGGCCTTCCGAACAGATAATTTACCGAAACGATTCGTTCGGTGCCTCTGATATGTCTTAACCTATTTATCAGACGCTATTTTGAGAGCGGAAGTCTCGAAAGAAGTGGAATGACTCTCATGTGGTATTGTAAAATAAAACCTTCCTTTGTCGTCGTCTCTGTACTTGGATCTCATAAAAGTCACAAGTTCTGAGACCTGTAGAAACCAAACGTTTTTGTAAGTTCCATCTGTTCAATAACTGGGCAGCATATTCATCTACTTCGACATCTGGGCCTTTCAAAAAGCTGTAGATCCCTTCACTTATAGGTTGCTGTAAAGATGAAAATTTTCAGCTTGTGCCTGGCTCGTTGCCTGTTCGGTTTGATATGGAAAGGCGTCTTATCAGCCGCTCTTGTAGTCAGAGTTTCCGAAACAGGACATGACAACTCGTCTTGTTGGGAATGGAATGCTACGATACCTTGCAAATCTTTGGGATTTGCACAGGGCGCTCTCCGGGACCTACAACACTACAATGAAACGGTTTTCACCTTTTTGATTGAAGATGAAGTTTACTATTTGGAGGAACGCATCAATATTATTCAGACTAGCGAAGCGAAAAGCGTCTATTTGAAATCAAGTAATCTGTCTGTGATTAGGTGCAAAAATAAATCTGCTGGTTTTGATATTGGAACTCGTAAACAGGTAAATAGGACAAGGAATATTCACTTTCAGAACCTCGAATTCCAAAACTGTGGACCTGACCTCGCCGCTGTTGTGCTAATCTGGAGCTCTGTTGATGTCATCTTCAAGAATTGCGTTTTCAGGCGAAATAAACAAGCTGGAATAAACGCCTTTAATAGTGGAGTGACAATTGAAGGTTGTACCTTCGTGAATAATACTTCCAATAGGCTTAATATAAGCGAGGAATACGAGGCAGGTATTAATTCGGCTGGTGGAGGCGCTGGATTCTTATTTCACGACGTGAAAAATGTATCTTTAACAATCAAAGATTCTATCTTCGAATTCAACGCTGCAACAATGGACGATTCGCCTTACTACGTGGAGCCCACATATAACGTGTCACACAGGCTGTTATCAGGGGGTGGAGGCCTTTTTGTATCCTTCGGAGGAATGGTGGAGCATTGTCTTGTTGCGATAGAAAATTCTACATTTTTCAAAAATACTGCAACGAATGGAGGTGGAATTTTCTTCCCACAATTCGACATGGCCATAAGAAACAAGATCACGGTCACGAATTCTACATTTACAGGGAACATCGCAGGGCAACATGGAGGGGGTCTGGTGTTCACCCAATGGAATTGTGCGTCTAGCTTCATTACCATTTTCAAAAATTGCATATTCAGCGAAAACAGGTCAAAGCGAGGAGCAGGAATGAGCGTGTCTCTCACGAGTTTCAAAGTAAAGCCGAACACGTCTTTCTTGAGGTAAGAATCGGTTGCAATTACAAAGGCATCTTAATTTCCAAAACTTCTAAACCGGAAAAGTTCTTGATGTTTTACTGAGTAAATGGCACCAAGTGAAACTGCTGTTTTACAGCTTTAATCCCACTTTTATAAGAACGTGTAATTTTCCGGCTGAGGTTGAAACGAAAGTGCTGTGTCGTGTCAAATTCCTTTGGCAATGCCATTATGCGAAGGTGTTTTTACTGAGTTAGTTTTAGCTCGATGCAAATGAATAAAAACGCTTTTATAGTTATCTCTTACTCAGGTTGGGTACGTTCTTAGCATGTTCTGGGTGAATTTCAGCCTCAACGTTCTTATAAAAATGAGTTTGTTGTGAACTTAAATAACCTAGGATTTCGCTCACTCACTCACTCACTCAATCAAACCACTTCAAAAATAGTAGGTAAATACACATATTTAATGTTTCAGAAGGGAAAAGACATCCTAAATTCAAAAACTATAATTAAATATGATATTTTTATACCAGTTCAGTGTTAAGACGCAATAAAGATTTACTGTTACTGTTACTCACTCACTCATTCAACCATTCACTCACTCACTCACTCACTCACTCACTCACTCACTCACTCACTCACTCACTCACTCACTCACTCACTCACTCACACACTCACTCACTCACTCACTCACTCACTCACTCACTCACCTAAACAAGGACTAACAGTATAATAACAAAACAATGCCACAAACAGTTTCTAAGAAATTGTGTTGCTGCGTCGGTGGACGAGTGGAGACAAAATAGTTGCTTTCAGAATTAATTGGTAATGTAGCCACCGTAAAGAGTGAAACGAAACGGGCTATATACCACATGCAGTAACCGTGGGTAGTTTATAGGCTCGTTTATAGGGAACAGGCAATGTCAGTCGGTACTGGATCTGACACACACAGAGCGAAAGCATTATTAACTGGGTCTGGTTTCTTTCTTCTTCGTTGCTCCTTTTTTTTTTTTTTTTATCAAAATTAACTGTAAATAGTTACTAGAGGTTAACTCGAAAACCTTACGGTTCCTTTAGCCTCTGGGCTCAAATTACCTAAATTACTTTTCTTATTATTCTCTTTAATTAACCTGTGATGTATATAACGATCCTCGGTAACTAGTTAAAGTGTGAGTTAATAAATATTGTTGTTGTTGTTGTTGAGGACTCGCTGAATCCAGTTTCGCGGTATAGCTTTATAGGTCTTTATACTGCATGTAGTCTGTGATTGTGACTATTTGGTTATCATGAAAGATGATTTGCTTCCCTTTTCTCTATACGATAATTTTTATTCACATTTTCCTTTCAATTTCTTTGCTAGGTTTGACAATGTTACATTTAGCAACAACCACGGGAACGATAGCTCCGCAATCCGTTTTACAACAGCGTTACCATACGGCAGCATCGTGGGTGTCACACCAGAATTTATTAACTGCACCATCAAGAACCACTACATGCCAATTATAAGCCGCACGAGGCCTTTTACAAGTCATCGAGTTAACTTGAAGTTTACTGGATCGAATATTTTTCAGCAGAATTTCGGAGGTAAGGATTTGGAACTTTAGTCGAAGTAGTGATCTTTGGTTAGTATAAGCCTGTAACTGAGTGAGAACCTGTTCAGAAATTGCGCATTATGGCTTTGTATCCTCAGTATAAAGGCTGGTTTTAACTAGGACATAAGCATAAGCAGAAGCAGTCTAAGCTCAAACGCCGCTTAAGCAAGTGAGAACACATGCGGTATAAGCATAAGCACAAGAAGAACGAACAAGTTCGTTCTTCTTGTGCTTATGCTTGTGTTTATGTCAGGTTATGTCGCCGTTTTTACCAGTGAGAACAGGGACGACATAAGCAAAGCACAAGGCAGTCAACCGTTTCGTCCGCCAACTTGCTTAACATTGAGGGGAGCTGGTATCGAGAAATCCGTCAAGAAATGCTTTTCTGCGCGTGCGTCTGTCCTTCTGCTTATGTAGCTAGTGTTCTCACTTGCTTATCTTTATGCTTACGCTTATGCTTATGTCCTAGTGAAAACCAGCCTTAATGCCTTTATTTAACGCTCCATTTTTACTGCGGAAATTGTTTTCCATACTAAATCGTTTAGTTTTAGATTTCATTTCTTAGAAACGGTTTAAGTGTCAATAAAAATTGAAAGGTCACTAAGAAAAAGTCAGTATATTTTTTTAATTAGTTTTATTTGATTTACATAACACAATATTTACAATCCTGAACGGTACTACATTATTAACAACACTAGGTAACACAAAAAAATAGTGCAGAATACAAAGCACTACAAGCCTCTACTGACCATAGAGTTACAATACATTACAATGCGTTGTTACACTACGTTACTTAAAGAAAAAATGCTACAAAAGCATTAGACACTTTTGATCACTGGGACTCAAATTGTTTAAGTGCCGTTTCAATTTAACTTTCCTGGCGGCCAATGGTAATTCCAAGGAGACTTACTTCTTGCAACACCAACAAACAAACACGGCATTTTATCAAATTATAAAACAAAACAAAAAAAAATAAGATTTGGCTGACATAAAATCCGTTTATAGATTAGTTAAAGACATGTATACACTGGTCAAGAAATTACGAATTATTTGGGCAATTTGTTGATGCCGATAGTAGAAATAACTTCAGTTTACTCTTAAAAATATCTGGGGATTTTTCTTCTTTGAGAGAAATTGGAAGATTGTTTCAAAATTTAGCACTCGTAAATGCAAAACTATTTTTAAAATAGTACTATTTTTGGAGTGCTCAATGTTCATCCTGGAAGAATGTAACCCATAACCGCTAAGTAAATAAGTACGAGTAAAGATGTCATGTCAAACATATGACGGTGTCAGGCCATTGATTATTTTAGACATCATTATGGCCTTTTGATATTGTCGCTGTTCGGCTAAATTCGACCAGCCTAGTTGATCAAGCACAGCAGATTGATCGTGTTAAATATGAGGCACCAGTAACAATCTGTTCCGCGCGGTTTTGAAGTTTTTGAAGATGATCTTCAATTTGGGTCTCACCTGTAGAGTCCCAAACAATACAACAATAGGTAAAGTAGGGTTCAATTTATGACCTATAAACCTTTCTTAGAATACCTATATGTTCGTCAGTATTAAAGCCAAGGGGGTCCCAAGGCAATCAATGGGATTCACCTGCTGCAACTCTACATCATTTAAGCGCAGTGTCAAATTTCCTTCGAGCGTCACTACTCTGTGTTTTGAGCCTATTACCATTAAGTCCGTTTCTAAAACAGTTAGTGTAAGCTTATTAGCAGAAGGCCACGTTGTAATTTCCTTAAGATCTTTGGTCATTTCATCCTGTAAAGGCGCCAAACTGAAGCTCGAGAAAGTCAAATCAGTGCCGTCAGCAAGCAATCTATCTATTCCGTAATCTACGGAGACTTGAGAAAGTCTTTTACATACAGCTGTTTCGACAAAGGTTGTCCAAACAAGGCGTTAAGGCGTACGAAAGGTAGTCTGGGAAATACCCAATAAATTTCAACAAAAGCCCAGAATCCATATTGCCTGCCATCTCAAGTCTTCGCTGTACGATCGAGGCATTATGGATTCTGAGCTTGTATTGAAATTTATTGGATATTTCCCAGGTTACCTTTCCGCATTGTTGTGTACGCTTTTACGCTTTTCTTGGACAACCTTTGTCAAAACATCTGTATACAAGAAAGAGTAGGGGACCCAAAATGGAGCCTTGAGGAACTCCACATGTTACATTTGCCATTGACGAGGTCACTCCCGCATTTACGTAACTTGCTGTAAATACACTTCTTGTAAATACGATCTGAGCCACGTAAGTGCCCTATCTTCTACTCCATGGCAGTTTAATCAGGGATGGATGGATGGATGGATGGATGGATGGATGGATGGATGGATGGTTGGAAGAATGTATGAATGTTATCAAATGAGTTTTAACATTGTCCTGCCCGTCTCTAACTGTACATCATAACCAAAAACGATTCTAAGAGCCAGTTTTTGCATCCTTTTTAAACTTAAGCTAAGATATCTACAAAGGTACGCAGTGAAATACCTGATAACAATTAATCATCGTTGAATGGTCTCAGGCAACATAGAATTTGACCAATTCACTTAGTGGTACATTCTAATAGTTTTAATCGTTTCTCACGTATGTCATATTTCTAGGCTCTTCATTCGAAGTTTAACCGGCGCATTTTATCATATTTCTCTGAAATTTGAGTGATAGAACCAACAACCGATCGCACAGAAAACCTTAATCAGCAAGCAAAAATGATTTTTTTTCGATTGTAAATCCGCTGAAAAAATATCATAATTTGATTTTTTTCCCTTTTAGCTGGGGCGGCTGTTTTCCAGGATTGCGTAGTATCCGTCAACGGAAAACTGACGTTTTCCAACAACACAGGATCCGACGGTGGTGCAATGCTCGTTCTATCAAGTCAAATCAAGCTTTTCCCTAAAAGTGAACTGATCTTCTTAGGCAATGAAGCCAGAGGATTGGGCGGGGCTATTTGTGTTTTGGCACCTGTCATGCCTGAGTTAATACACGTGAACAATCCAAACTGTTTTCTTGCGTATAGTGATCCAGAACGACCTCCTTCAAAATGGCAGGTATGTCTATTACATTTTTCCGACGGAGGTAGTCTAGTGAACTAAATAACACTCTGAAGTGTACCTTGAGCTTTTGTGTCTGGAGAGAAAACCCTAAAGTGTGACAATTTTTTAATGGTTATAGAGCAGTACACTAGGTGTTTCTCGTCTGAGAAGAAAATGCCAAAGTGTGAGCACCAGTCAAATGAAGGTCTCGGACATTATTTCCTTACTGTGTTTTTCAGCAGTTTTGGAAAGCTGGGCTTTTTCTACATAATCAGTTCTTATCAGAGACCGCATTTGTGGAAATCTTCGGCTTTGCTCTTCGGGAAAAGATTTTAATTGAGAATTGTTAGCTTTTGCGGGGAAAAGAAATTAGAAGATTAGTCAAGAGGAGCTAACTGAAAGCCTCGAAACAAGATGAGAGCAAACCTGACTAAGAGAAACTCAACCCTCTTGTGACACCCAATCAGCAATCCGGGCCCAGTACCAGAAACTGAGTGCCCTTACACCCCTTTTTCCATTTCAGTCTCTAGCTTAGCACGTCTTGAAGTCACAGTTCAGTAATTGAGGGATTGGTTTTGAACCTTGCTATGTAATTAATGGTGATGCAATTTATATCCGAAGGGCCGGGACCGTACACAATCTTTTGTTTTGACGTTCAACTGCGGCTTAATATCTTATCAGGAACGTTTCTATTGGCCTGTTGCTCCAACGCATTTGCAAATATGTTGTAGTTTACGTACCGTTTAGGTCAAAGTGTCTACCAAAAACAGCAACAGAGAAGTTTCAGGGGCATCCAATAAGATCATTTAAAGACAAGCACTGGAAATGTCGTCATCTGTGTTTCCAGAAAGTTTGGTAGCCTTTTAAAAACATATTTGTGTAGGCTCATAGAGCTTGATCTGTTCGGATGGTTTAGCTAAAAAATCGCAGAAAGTTGTTCGAAGTCCAATCTTATTTCCCGAATTTACGAGCTGTTGCTAGCTGACCTTACTTCTCAATTTTAATCGAGATATTTGCCCCTTCGAAAGCAAAACGAATTAGTTTTCTAGTGTTACAAAATTTTGAGATACCATTTTGTCGAAGAAAATTTGAATTTCTGAAGCAATTTTAAAAAGCCTTCCGAACAGATATCCACTATAATGGACCGGAGTTTGCCTGGCCTCATAACCATTGCATTTTATTGACTTTGTTGACGTGGAGTTGCTTACTCTTCAATGTAAAGCCTGCTGCTTTTTAACAAAATTGTGTTTTCTCCTTAGACCACTGTATCATTCATTGAGAACAGGAGTAATATCAAAGGAGCTGCTATTTACATCTCATCTCTTCAGCGCTGTGTGTGGAATGAAGAAACTCCTCATCATGATGTGCATAAGGCTCTGCGCTGGTCTAGTAACTTTGTATACCAAAACAACTCGCTTACTTGGAATAAAGACATGAACGATGTGAACAGTTCTAAGTATGACATAGCTACTGATACCAAAAGTTTTCAGTGGATTAAGAAAGAGAACGAATCTTTAAAGGTATATTCTTCAAACTTTTTCTATTCATCTCTCTACCTCTTCGCTTTGTTATCTTCTGTTACTTCCTTCAATACTCTTTCCTTCCTCTCTTCCTTCATTCCTTCCACCTTTCGTCCTTCCTCGCTTCTTTCCTTCCCTCCCCCCTTCGTTCTTCCTTCCATTCTTCCTTCTCTCTTTCGTCCTTCCTTCCCGTCCTTCCTTCCTTTCTGTCCTTCCTCCCTTCCTCCCTCCCTCCCTTCCTTCCTTCCTTCCTTCCTTCCTTCCTTCTTTCCTTCCTTCCTTCCTTCCTTCCTTCCTCCCTCCCTCCCTTCCTTCCTTCCTTCCTTCCTTCCTTCCTTCCTTCTTTCCTTCCTTCCTTCTTTCCTTCCTTCCTTCCTTCCTTCTTTCCTTCCTTCCTTCCTTCCTTCCTTCCTTCCTTCCTTCCTTCCTTCCTTCCTTCCTTCCTCCCTCCCTCCCTTCCTTCCTTCCTTCCTTCTTTCCTTCCTTCCTTCCTTCCTTCCTTCCTTCCTTCCTTCCTTCCTTCCTTCCTTCCTTCCTTCCTTCCTCCCTTCCTTTCTTTCTTCCTTCCTTCATTCCCTCGTTCCTTCCTTCCCCCTTCCGCCCTTCTTTCCTTTCTTCTTCTCTTTCCTCTCACCTCCTTTCCATTCTTTTCCCTTCCTCTTTCCTTGCCTGCTTTATTTCTACCTTCTTTTTCCTTCCCCTGTAACTCTCTCCCTCACTCCATCCTTTCTTCGCGATGTTTTTAACCTGTCCGTATTTCTGGTACTTTATTTCAGATCAGCCCTGGTGAAAAATATCCTCTGAGTCTGCAAGCGCTTGACGAGTTCGGACAGGAAGTTATCTCTTCAATTCTTATTTCAGAAGTCTTTCAAGTAAACAGTACATCGAAAATTTTACTTGACAATATCCTGTACGTCCTCCTTCCAAATAAAACTACACCGTTTTCATTTCGCGTATCTGAAGCGTTCTATAATAAAATAAAGAACAAAGAAGTTAGAGTGAACCGAAAGATGCAGTTTGGAGATATATATTCTGCGCTGGCGAATGGTAATTCTTTTGACGTGGAACTCCAGACATGCCGTCCTGGTTTTGTATTCTCAAGAGATCTTCTAAAATGTATTTGCAATACGCAACTGGATGCTATTCAGAGGTAAGAGACTGGTTTGACTGTCAACAGTTTCCTCCAAAGCATACCAACCTGGCTTAAAGGGGCAGTGTTACCTATTTTGGTGTCACTTTAAGTGGCCAAAAAATACCATTGAAACGATGGAATCATTGAAATAATGGTTCAGTTTTGTTAACAATAACCCTACTAGTGCACAGAAACTAGTATTAATTATGTTTGGCGACGGATGGCTAGGATGGAAATGAATTGCAACTTGAAAACAATTGGCCACTTTTTTCAAGTCCTTCTTCAGGGCTCAAAGTTTATTTTTGGCTTTGGGAGCACCTGTGCTACCTGGTGTAAATTTCTAGGCGCATTTCCGAAGTTTTAGGCGCACAGCTAAAAATTTTAGGAGTACAACTTAAAATACTGGTAGCACCAAAAAGAAAAATCAGAAGCTTCAGACATTTTATTAGTGATCGTTGATAATGGTGTCATGACGACACCGAAACGTTCTTAATTTCTTTTTCTTATTTTCGCTTGCTGATCGTTAATCAGCACGGTAATCTTTTATTTCAGTCATGTGTTTGTTTCTTTCAGTCTCTTACCGTACGTTTGAGATCGCAATAATACTGTTCCATTTTTTTGAATATTACATGTTATGGTACGTTCAACAAGATAATAAGACAAAACGAAGGTAAAGAATAACGTCATTTAATCCTCTCGATCAGACGAAATCCTTCAAGTCCCACGGATCACCCGACTAAAATTAATTCATTTGGCTACTTTCTGTAGGCAAGGTTAGCTCGCCTTGATCTCTGTCCACTGTTTAACCACTTCACAACTGCTGGAAGTGGGTCAAATGTGTTGGAAGGCAGCGGGCAGCTTTTTGAGAATAAATTTTCATTTTGTAAATGAGTGTTTCGAAAAAGAGAATAGATAATTGCATTGTTGACAGCGTTTGACTTAGCTGTAACACTTGTTCTTACCTTGAAGAAAAAAAAGTCTCTTAACCCAGATTGTTTAATATCGGCACAAAAAAAGCGAACTAAATTGGCCATTTCCGAGTTGCTGTGAACCTCACTATGAAAGCGAGGCTAAGTGCAAAACATTTCATACGAAGATTAGTTTTGTTTGCATATGAATGAAAACTAATTTTCATAACAAAAACTTTGCACTTGGCCTCGCTTTCATAATGAGGTTCACAGCAACTCGGAAATGGCCTATTGCGCGAGAAGCACGTGTTTCAGAAGGTTGCCTTTACTAGTACGTACGTGTCAGCGGTGCGGTTACATAACCGAGAAGAGTCTGGGGTAAAGTCTGGGGTGGGATGAAACACGGACAAGAAATGGACTTGGGTAAACAACAAATAAAACACACACTGATGTAAGAAAAACGGTACAACTTTCTTATTTGGAACCTAATTGTGTTACATCCACATTTGAATTTATCATTTCAAGCTTCTGTTTCGTGTTAATCAGGCAGAGTACACGGGAACTGTCAGGTGAGGAACCAAAGTGGCCTCGATTCAGGCGCACTGAGCTTGGGCGTTTTTAGGAGCGTGAGTGCGATCACATAAAATTTTTTAGGCGCAAAATAAAAAATCTAGTCGCATATGCGACCATCTGGTCGCTAACTTTGAGCCCTGATTCTTGTGTATTTTAGAGTAGACGCTAAAAACAGATTATAGCTCATTCTTGCCAGGAGAAATCCTTAATATTTTCTTGTCGGTGTTCTAAGAGCAATTTCATGTTAGCAAAAATGTTTACGTCAAACATTTGACCAGTTTCGACCAATACACAGCAAAGTCGCCGTGACAGTCCCCCTTTAAGACTCAGGAGATTTTTGATAACTCAGCACTTTGTTAGTTGAGGTTTCTTGGTCGCCGCATGTGCTAGGTAGCTATCGCCAGCTCTACTGATTATGTTATCTTGAATACGCAAAATCTTTTCAAGCACGTCAATTAAGTGCTGTGTTCGTCTAAAGTGATTCCACTTTTACTTTTTTTTTTTTTTTACAACAATGTCGTTTTTAGGTTGATTCCCTCCCTCCCGAAGAATGAGCGGAGGGGTTACTTTAGATAATTAGGTAGAAACTTTATTTCGATTTGGATTATAGAGTAGCAAGAGAATCAGTGCTTGTATCTCCGAATATGAAGTGTGTAAGATTAAAATAAAATAATGAAGTAACAAAGGAAAGATCTATACAAAACATTTGCAAACTTTGACTTGTGTCACGCTTGCATTTGTGTCAACAAGTCGAATGTGTCGTCGAACGCACCCCCCTAATCTCTGATAACTACTTGTTTTATATATACTTAATTCATAAAAGCGTGGGTTCCCATTGGACTCATAAGAGTGTAACAGTTAAACGGCTATATAGATCTTTATTTTTTCTGCCCTTGTAACCACAGATGTGGCAAGAATGGAAGAACAATTTACCTGAAAGAGGGCTACTGGGCTAACATCTCAGATGCCGGAACTTTGGTAACATATTTCTGCCCATTCCTTTACTGCAAATGCACTCGCAAACCAGGATTACCCGGATGTTTATTCAATCCAGATGACATTAATGAGCAGTGCTCCAAAAATCGCGAGGGACGGATGTGTGGAAAATGCGCGGAAAATACCAGTGCTGGATTAAGGTAATGACAGCTATACTCTCGTCACAATTCATAATGATACTTTACCTTATTCTTACTAATTTTCGCGATTTCACAAAAATCGCAAAATTTAATACTCACGAAGAAAAAATAAAAAGACTGCGCGAAATGTAATACCATATCGCATAACAAAACAATAAGAATTTTAAATCTTCTTAGTTAACCGGGCCTTGCGGTGAATTGTTCTGAATTAAAACTGTAACTATCAGGCTTTAAAAAAATATTTCCAGTGTTTACGGTTTACGACTAGCACTCTTCCTCCTATTCACAATTTTCTTCGGTTTGAAATTCGGCCGAAACCTCTTTAGTACAGTCATCAAAGTTTCCATTTGTAGGCTTCTTGAAGTTAAATTAAGCCGGACATTTGCCAGTATTTCCTTATTCTTTGTGACAAGTGCCCTCAGTTTAGGGTTTAAGACAACAAAACACTGTCAAAATCACGAAATTTAGCGGTACACTTTTGCTCCATTTTTTTTTTTTTGCGATCGCGAAAATTAATACTCGCGAAATTCGTCTCCCGAATTTTTGCGAAATTAAGTACGCGCGAAAATTAGTAAGAATAAGGTATAGTCACCCTTAAGCCCCTTTCCTAGCCTTAAATTAGCATGTTCATGGCATCTTCGACTCCCCCAACTGGCTAGCAGCTAGCTCTCTAATTTCGTAAGAGTCGACCAACACACGGACAGTTTCATTGCACGGTATAGTTAACAATTATTCCACGAACGCACGTTGGATATGAGATGATAAATAGCCAACGAGGCGCGTAGCGCCGAGTTGGCTATTATCATCTCATATCCAACAAGCGTGAGTGGAATAATTGTTTTATTAAAAACAATCTAGAAATATTGCTAGATTTTGCTGATTTCGCTTTGCAAGAACAATAAGAAGACAATTGAATGGTCTCTGTTTCTCGGAGATGGTATAATGCCTCATATACCGAGGCCGCTAGGCCAATCAAATCGCTCAAATTGCATTATACAACGATCCAGCTTTTAAATGGCTGATATTCCATAGGCACTAAGCCAGTCAAAATCTGAAATTGCACTGCCAATAATCCAGTTTGTAATAACTTTTGTTCTATCTCTCAGTTAGTACGCGCGGTGTGATTGGTCAATTTTACAGGCCGTATTTCACTGTACGGCCCGCTAAATTTGAAAGTTTCCTTACCCGCCTGCCCGATTAACCTCAGAGATATAATCGTTTTCTCGGTCCGTACTGCAAGAAACGGATCCTCGTTTTTTCCCGTTGAAAAAACTCGCGAAATAACTCGGTCCGTAACGTACAGTACGGACTTCGAACACCGTTAGTAAGGGGTATATATATCATATTATGCGAACACTTGACATTTATTCCTCAAGCCCGTGTTGGATATTAGATAATAGATAGTCAGCGTGGCGCGCATGCGTAGCACCGCGCTGGCTCTATTCATCGCATAATGATATCCAAGATTGGCGAGTGAAATAATGCTTTTATCAAACGCAACAAAACTCTTACCAGATCTATTCCCCGGGCAAGTAATGGATGATATTCCATGGCCGAATTGCACTCTCCAATGATCCAGTTCTTAAAAATGTACTGTAGTATATCAAACTGTATTTTATTAAAATCTGGTTCATTGGATAATGCAGATCCATAGTTTTGAGTGGCTTGAGTGGCGGGATATCAGCCATTCATACCATACCCAACAATATATCATATCATTTTCATATCATATCTATCAGGTCATGTCATGTCATGTCATGTCATACCATGTACTGTCATGACATATATCATACCATATCACATCATATCATACGGTCATCATACTTTGTCATGTCATGCCTTATCATATGATATGATATCATGTCATGCCATAACATACCCTATCCTATCATATCATATCATGCCATGACGTATCCTTTCCTTTCACATAATATGATATGATATGATATCATGACATATCATATCACAACATATCATATCCTATCCCATCCTATCATGTCATATATTTCTGATACATTATTTATTTGCGTGTTTAATATTGTGGTTTGGTTTGTTTGGCTATTTTGGACAGATGGAGCAAGTGTATAAAATGCAAAGACCCCGGATGGATAGTGGGAGTAGTCATTCTAATTGTGTTCGGTCTGTGTGTGCTTATCATCTGGCTCAATCCCGGCATCTCTAGCGAACTAAGAGGACCCCTGTTTTTCTACCAAGTAATTCCTTTTATTTTCGATTATGGCAGCGAGTTAAGGGGATATCTGTTTCTGGGGACGGACATAAACAACTTTGGAGGTCCGTTAATCTTCCTGGTCGAGACCTGTATTCTCCAAGGAATAAGCAGTTTATACTCCATCGCGTTTGGTTATGTGCTTCCACTGTTAGTCATCTTCGTCTTTCTACTGGCTTACCTACTCAGCAGAAATAACTGCTTGAAGTTTAACCTTCGTGACCACTCCATGCTACGGTCATTTTGGCTTCTACTTCTTTTCGTTTACAACTATCTCGTCGAAACTTCTTTTCTGATCCTGAATTGTCCAAAAGTTGGCGACAAACGCGTTTTTTTCTACGACGGCACGAATGAATGCTTCCATGGTGACCATCTACCTCTAGGAATCATCGCTGTAGTGGTGTTGGTCTTACTGGTTATTCCTGCACCCATACTGGTTTTTCTTGTAACCAACGGATACTGGAGACTTGGCGGTCCTCAGTATATGAACATATTGACCAACGGCTTGCGCCTCGAGTGCCGTTCGTGGTGGGCATTGGATTTAGGCCGTAGAATAGTGGTGGTTGCCATTTCTGCCTTAGTTCCCAGCTTGCAGATTAAAAAGGTAAGAAACAGTAAGCGTTGTGGTCTCGATGATACATACTTTGACCCAAAATCCTACCTGCGGGCGACTTTGAGCCTGAATAACTTTTTTTAAATGTTTTGCGCAAACGCCATGAAACTTCAGGACTATTTTGGAAATTTGATGTGGTCGATTAGTGTTCATTGATTTTGATGTTGTCATACCAACCAATTTTTAACAGGCAGTTTTTTAAAGAAAATGGAAAATACCTTTTTAAATTGCTTTTCTTACTGTAACTTTTTTTTATTTTAGCTCATATCAGTGTTCCTTTATTATTTTCGCTTAATTTCGGCGCTTTCCTGAAGTTTTGGGGAAGTCCAAAAATCCAAGATAGCTGCCAGTTGGCAATCATGACATAATAACCACGTCATATGCTATCACTTCTAGTTGTGGACCTCAAAGGAAACACCTTTGTAGGTACTATCTAAGAAGGTAAGGGTGACTATATGGACGGTTAGGGTTGGGGTTTTGTGGGTGACTATATGGTACCTTAACATGAATTACTTGCCCTGTCTAACTTCCAAGCCTCATTGTCATAGCTTCTGTAGTTGCGAAGTAATGTTTAAAAAACAAGCAGAACTGATTTATCGAGTTTAAAACCACGAGGCGCTGCCGAGTTGTTTTGACAGGATAAATCATGTGCTGCGAGTTTTTTGAACGGCTTCAAAAACATTCCTGGAAAAGCGTGTGTCAATAGAGTTCATAACAATGACGCTTTTGTGAACGTTGGAAATTATCATACGAGAAAAACACCGCATACTAATGAGGAGTGCTTTATCAGCTGATAAAACACCGCATACTAATGAGGAGTGTTTTATCAGCTGCTGAAACACCGTTTACAAATGAGGAGTGTTTTATCAGCTGCTAAAACACCGCATACTAATAAGGAGGAGATATATCGATATAAAGTCACTGCACGTGATGTACTAGCAACCATTTGATAGGTCAATGGGCTAATGAATTATTAATGAGTTTTTGAAGTTATTTTACTGCTCAGTGCACGGATTAATGTGACTGAAAACTTTATAGCAAGGTAGTTTGTTAAGAAAAAACTTGTTGGAATGTTTTGGTGGTGCTCAACCATATCACGGATAGAATGGATGGTCAAATTCCTGTCCTTTTACTGGTAGACATCTACTCGACCATTTTGGTAGCAGTTTTCCATTCAATACATATACATACCGTTAAGCTGTTATGTTATACCATTATGCGCTTTATGGCACTATCTGGAGTAAATGGATAAAAGACCCTTGTCACTTGGCGGCCATGTTGAGTCTCAGTAGAATAAAAAGCTTTGTTTTCGCACGGCAAGCCTCGGCCAGAGGCGAATTCAGTGCGAGGCTTGCCGTGCAAAAACAAGGCTTTTTATTCTACTGAGACTCAACATGGCCGCCGCGTGATAAAGGTCTATTATTGATAATCCATTGCGCATATGCCACAAATTGATATTCCAACCCTAGCAATATACAGAATGTTTGTCCCATAAACCTAGTTTAATAGCCTTTGCTCCCACGAGTCTCCTGTAGCTCAGTGGTAGATAGAGCCTCCTAACTAGTAATCGGAAGGTCTTAGGTTCGACTCCTGATAGGAGAACTCAGATTCCTTTTCCGAGTATGCCTGTGTTACTGACCGAATAATATACGATTCTCATTTTTTAAGATATTTCTTTTCTTTCCTTTTTTTTCAGATTCTTATGATCGTCGTGTGCATAATGATCCTGGCTGTCCATAGCTACAGCCATCCTTACATACTATCAAGGGCAAATCTGACTGAGTCTTTGTACCTGCTGGTTCTATGTATGTTAGCAGTGATGCAAATTGTCCCGAAAATTGTGGAGGATAAAAACGCATACAGATGCATTATGTTTATCTCCGTGGTTCTTTTTGTCATTGCGCTCATTCATACAATTGTGGTATTCTTTTGCAAGGCCGTGCGCTTCTTCCAATGGCGTCTGAGGTGCTGCACCGGTGCGCAGAACACAGTTGTAGATAGACGTGGCTATGAGGAGTTAGAAAACACGCACAACGACCAGGACCTGGATAGCGAAGTTGAGAGACAAAGGAGCGTTATGGATATGATCTTCAAGAGCCCAGCCAGACCACAGCTCCATGGCTAGTTCTCGCTAGTTTATTACTGTCGAAAATAATATTGCGTTTTCTGCACTTTGTGATTGGTTAAGCAACGGTCTGTAAGAAAGGGTGACGGTCCGTACGTTTAACATTTGACATTCACCGCTCACATTACGCTGATGTGACGAGATTCACGATATGCATTAGGACTGTAAGCAATATTTACGGTCCGTGCGAAACGTATGACTTTTACGGGTGTGAAGCAATCGCACTTCGAGACTTCGTGCCTTACTGCGTGCGCACGCTTGATGAAACGCTCGTTCTCTGACCCCTGGTCAAGGGGGACGAAGACTGTAGGTAAGAGATTTGAGTGCAAAGCTCAATATAACATGTGGCCAAAAACTTAAAGACGGCCCTCGGGAAGTGACTGATGAATGACTCATTGGCCTTAGCAGTATAGACCATTTCCGAATTGCTTTGCACCTCATCACGAAAGCGAGGCTAAGTGTAGAGAAGTTTTTTATATTAATATGAGAAAAACAAAAACAAAACTTTTTTTCATATGGAAAGTTTTGACCTTAGCCTCGCTTTCATAACGAGTTTCAAGAGTATTCGGCAGTTAACAGGGCGTTATGACAGTCAATCTCAGTTTTTAAAAAAATGCAAAATTCCCGCCAATAGAAGAGATTAAGATTCATGTTCTCTGCCAACGGCAGATATTTTCCGGAATTTTACGGTTCTATTGGAGAAGTTTAGAATTACGTTTACGGCAAATGCGAGGAATAATTAACTACATGACCGTGTTTATGCTACATTTTTCGCTGGCTGTTTTCAGTTTCTCAGCAAAATTGAGTAGGTTTGTGTTAACAATATAAAGGTCGGCCAAACGATTGGAACATCATCCAACATTGTATGACGATGTTGCACAGCGTTGAGCGAGGTGGCCAACCTGTTTGATGCAACACATAGATTCAAGGGTCTGGGACCAAAATCTACCCAGAATCCTTAGAAAACAAACCCGCGCCATATTGGTTTGCCTAAAAATGGCGCGAGACCATCTCATCGGACCATCTCCACTTACTCCTTTGCCCTTTCAGTTGCCATTTAAAGAGAGATCGTTTGTGTTTAAGCTTTCTTCGTTGAGAGATTCAAAACATTGTCAATTCGACGCCATAGATGATACTGTAGCTTGAATACCGAGCGAAGCAAATATAAACATAAAATCATCGCCATGGATACAGATACCCGCAAAGTCAGCTTGGTGGGCATGCGCGCGTTCCAACAATGTTGAAGAAGGTGGCCAAACGAATGTAACACTGTTGTTTACACCGAAGGACAAAAGAAATGTTGGACGCTCTTGAAGGCGATGTTTGATGGAAATCAGACGTCGTTCAACATCATCCAACATCATGCAGCATCGTGCAACACGGTGGCCAAACGAGTGCAACATGTTGGATTTAATGTTGGACGATGTGGCATCCGTTAGGCCGGGCCTTAAGGGGGCGTTACACCTGAACGCCATTTTTCCGCTACTTGACATGGCTTTAATGAAAATATCTCGTTCGCGTTTCAAGAAAGCCAAAAACCCTATCATCATATCGTGAATCTGTGTTGTGGGGTATTTTGTGAATTTTTAGGCGATTTTTGGGCGTATTTGGGAGGAGTAGTTTTTCTAGAAAGGTTGGTAAAATTAAGAGAAATAAGAAATATTGAGGAATTTAGTGAAGTTTTGAAATTGGAATTTGGAGTCAATAATTAATAGACGAATACCAGTTAGTCCACTAGCAACCTGGGGTGCGGTTGCGTGGGTATCAACTGTCCGTTAGCGTCAAATTTCATTCAAATGTAACGCCCCCTTATGGCCAAAATTGTTTTCCACTATTCTCATGTATATTATTGTAGTCGTTTTGAGAGAGAACATAAATGCGGATTTCAGTTTTGCTGTTTGCCTTAAATGCGATTCCAAATTTCTCTATTTATATTACTGTGATTTGCTTTAAACACCCGTCAATGGCGGCTAAAACCGTTTAGATGCTTTTTATGCACCTGTTAAGCCTAGAATATAGACCCATTTAGCCTGGAATATAGACTTTAGAATATAGATTTTAGTTGCTCTGTTTTTTTGTAATATTTCCCACAGAAAACAGGTTAATGTAGTGTGAAAAGGAACGCAAAATACGGAACAGAGGGATTTAGCAACGTCACCTTGCAGTTTCACGTAAAATAGCGTGAACCTTTTGACTATGGCTTTAATTTTGCGAGTTTCGATGAAGCTGTTCTTCGACTCACTGTGGTGAGTTCATGAAGAAACGTGCGATAAGGAGTTAGTTATGAGGGATTTTTAAACACGAAACTTAATTAATTTGCCCTAGTACGACTTGCCGGCAAAATTATTGGGGTACTTGTTTTCAACAATTAACTACTTATATGTATGAGAATAAAAGAAAGAAATACTTACGAAGTTCTCACGTAGACGGCAAACGCGAAATAGTTGCACGTAGAAATGGCAACCGGCAAGCGCGAAAAATGGCGGGAAAACGCGGTCACGTGGACATTTTTGCCGTACGCGTAACGCGAAAAGTGGCGGGAAAATCGCGGTCACGTTGTCATTTTTGCCGTTCGCGTATCTCTCTTATAGCGTGCCTCCTCCCTCCCAGTTTACATTCTAGCCTTATTTACTAAAAGGAGGCCGATGGAAAATTGAGTGCTTTTCGTAAAACGACACCGGACTCCACGGGTATTATGTTCCCGAGATGGTTGCGAATGATGCGAGGAGAGAAGAAAGGAGAAATGGGAGGGATAAAATACTATGCAACCTTTTGTTTTTATATTGGCAACTTCGCAGATAGACATTTATCTATAAACTCTGTCACTCAGAGATACAAGGCGTTAAAACTGATGTGTAGAGATTGATTTCTGTCAAAGGCCCGTTAAAACGGTCTCAACGTTTGCTTCAACATGCGTTCAACACTTTGTTGAACCAAATGGTTGGGGGTGTTTGAACAGGTCGTTCAACATTGTTGAAAGTGCAAAAAATGTTGAAAGCTTGTTGAAGGCGGTGTGTTGAATCAAATTTAAATTGGTTTAAACTTTCATTCAACATTAAGGTATCAATGCGAATGTTTTAACATTAAAACTTGACATTTATTAAACATGTATCTTCCAATAACATGCAATACTGATAATTCTTGACAAATATTTTCGCGGACAATTTTTAAACGCCATTAATTAATTAATAATATTATCATAATTCTCATTATTTACTTAAATATATAGAAATAACATTTCGCAGTGGTACACACGAACCAGCACTGACAATGACAAAACGGCTCTAGAAGGATCACAAGATCACCACGCAAACACCTAATGTGGTTTCCCTGTGGACGGACATCACAATGTCGAACAACAGTACAAACATACAAACACAGACCAGCTGGTTTGGAATGAGGGCTATAGAGAAATGAAAACCCCGGATGCATAGCCTTGTGGACTTGTAATGAGAATTTTGAAAATCATCAGTGCCAACATAGTTAATTGAGGGACTGGTTATGAAACCTTGCCGTGTTCAAAGTTGACAACATTGGCGCTGCAATTTATGTTGGAAGGGCCGCGACCTTGCACAATCCTTTGTTTAAACGTTCAGACAACAGCTGAAAATCTTAACGGGAACGTTTCTGTTGGCCAGTTGCTCCAACACATTTCAAAATCTATTGTGGTTTGTGCACGGTTAAGGCCAAAAATGTTAACAAAAACATATAACAAAGAAACTTGTTTGGCTTCATAACCATTCTCCTATATCAACTTTGGAGCCAAGCTGAAGTTGTTCAGGTTACGATGATTCGGAAAGAAACATTTCTCCATCTTTTCAGGATTAACGCTTCAAAAGGCTATGCATCCACAGTTTAATTATACAACAATGAAACAATAGGACATAATTTCCCAGCACAAATGAAACAGCGATGAAAAAAGGAAAGTTTGGTGCGGCAAACTACATTAGCAGATTCCAGACAAATCCTTAAAGTTACTTACCTAAAATATAAATTTATAATTAATTTCATTAACTTTTCACTCCCAAATGGTCACGAAGAAGAAATCCTAAATTTCACCTTGTGGAGACAATCTCAAGCGTCATTTGTACAGCAAGACAGTACTGCTCGATACCATGTGCGTCAGTGGTCACACTTGGGAATTTGTTTCACAGACTCAAAAGTTAGAACCACCTTGTGAAGCATAATAAACAGCACCACAGGAAAGTACTGTTCAGTAGCTTTCATTTGAATGGTCACACTTTAGGATTTCATCCACAGGTTCCACATTTGGGGGTTAATTATTTCTAGCTTTGTATTTTAAACTCCTCGTCACAAAGTTGTAAGAGAAATTCAGCTAGATTTCCTTACAAGTTAAAACGCATGAACATAAATCAGGCTACCTTACCCGTTCGATATGAGTTTTAACTTAATAATTAACAACGTTAATTTTATAATTTAACACCAAGCTTATAATAAAAATTGCTTAAGTTAGTATTACTTTAAATCATGCTACACAAAATAAATTAACTATACTGTTCACAAAAGCATAATTTAAATTGTTACTTTTAAGCTAATTATCTGCCATGTATTAGTCTTGAAACATGAAAATCATGCCCTATATGAGTAGTTTGTTAGCCTAAAGCTGTTATTTCACATTGTCAGAAGGTTTGGAACGAATTTCTAAACTTCAATATGGCGCTTGAAATTTCGAGAACTTTAACTGCACTGAAACTTTGAAAATTTCTTTCCAGGTACAAAATAAATAATCTAACTGTCTGAAATATTGAGAAGGAAAACAAGAGAAAAGGCTGAAAAGAAAACCAAGCAAACAAGAGGACTAGTAAATTGTTAACTTCCAGGAATCATGTGAAAAAAGACTTTTAATGTATTTTAAATAGGTTTTTCAGACCAGAGGAACAAAGTACCTACCGTTTGACCAAAAACTCTGATTTGAACTTCACAAAATTCAAAAGGTATGAAAGGGGAAGAATCATGATGTTTTTGACCTCTTTTCTTAAAAATGGTGAAATAAGACCTTAACTTAGCTACAAAAACATTCTAGAACGAGAGGAAAGAAATTAACTCAATTCTTGAAAGGAATATCTCTTGATCTGTTCATTCTCACCACAACCAAACAAACAAGCTCAATTTCTGGTAGAAAAACAGGCCCCTAATAACAACGGGCAAGGCGAATAGAATATCCAATTTTCTGAATTTTCCAGAGAATCTGGAAAACGTCAAGAAGCCAGAAACTTTGTTCAAATGGAAAGTGCTTGGAAACGCAGAAGGATCTCTTTTTAGCCTCTTCTCTGATTTTCAGGTGTGAGACTAGTTTTATTTTCAAACACACATTAGTGAGCCTGCCTACATAGGCTGAAAATTACAAAAACCACTTTGCTCTTCCAGTCTTGGAAGTGTTGAAGATCTAATTTCACCTTACAACATCAGGGTAAATTTGAGCATGTCACGCTATCACATGTCACACTTTCAAATGAAAGTTAACTTGACTAAGAACCAAGCTTTCGCCGCTAGTATAACGGTGTCACTGGTGTATGGGCCAAGTGGACAATAAAAACCAATTGCAATGCAAAGCAGAAATAAGGGATTTAGTGAGTCTTAAAGAGAACACCAGAGCTAAGTGTAACGCAACACTTTGCCTGGAATTAAGTTGAAATTCTCTATATATTTCCTTCCTGAAACATCATTTATGATCAATAATTAACAGTTATTCCACGAGTGCGCGTTGGATATGAGATGATGGATAGTCAACGAGTAGCATAGCGCCGAGTTGGCTATAATCATCTCACATCCAACAAACGCAAGTGTAATGATCAAGAAATAACATTGCTACATCTTGCTGATTTTTCGTGACAAGAACATACAGAAGACAATTTAATGGTCGCTATTTCTCGGGGATGGTATAACGGTTCATATACCATGGCCGCTAAACCAATCAAATCCCTGGAAATGCATTAGACAATGATCCAGTTCTTAAATAGCAAATTTACTATTATTGAACTGTAAATGAAATAATTTTGGAGCATCTAGTAAGGAAAAATTACATGCACACATTCATGTCAGGACTGGCAGAGTAAAGTGATAACCTTTCCACACTATACACTTCAGCTTTCTTTGAATTCAAAATGAAATTTTCATGCATTCACGCTCAGCTGTTAATCTTGTTACTACAGCAATCTTATACAAAACTATAAAACATTCACTTCCTAAAATTTCTTCATCTGATAATTAAAATATATATTACCAAAACGTAATAAAATAACATCGTAAAATACCTAACCTATTTATTAATTTGTCTGGCACAACACTGCAGAACCACTAAGCTTCAAATGCAATCCTGTTCTTTTCTTAACGAACATTGTCAGGTTTTATTAAGACACACAACAAAATGGCAAGAGCACTCAGGTTTTACCGGTTTTGCCATTCCTGTGACTTGGATCAAGTCAAGTCACAGGAGTGAAATTATTTTGGGTAGGCGACACAGAAGGCTAAAGAAAAGCTTGTTTTACGGTGTAATTTTGAAAGAAAGATGCCAGGTTAAGGAGACAGCAAGCCTCTTTTGATGCTTAAGGGTTACTAGCAAGTGTATCATTGAAGAAAACTGCTTCAACTACATTTTGTTGCGTACTTTACGACTGGCACAGGGCAAGGCAAATGCTTTCCAGTACTAACAAGCAAACTGGCAGTGGTTTTACCTCAACAAGACAACAAGAAAAAAAAGTCCAAATAAAATTCTGTGAAATATCGAGATAAACTAGCACGCAAAAGTGAACCGTGAAGCCCAAGAGCAGAGCATGACCCTCTCCTCAACTTGAACTCCAAACTAGCAAGCAAGCTGCATCAGGCTGTGATCCCTTTGTACCCGGCTATTATAACAGAAGTTAGACTGGTTAGAAATGAATGGCCATACTTTGAAGTCTCATTTTATGGCCTTGATGTCAGAATCATACTAAGAGAGTTGTTTGGCTCCGAGAATCAATAGCAAGGCTAAAACGATTGTGAGGATTAACTCAGACTCTATTCATCTTCAGTACTTTGTGCATATTGCCTTAGCCCTTGATGATTATTTAGAAAGGAAGACTTCATAGCACGTCAACAAAAGAAGGGAAAACAGTTTCTCCAATGTGGTTATGCTTGAGCAGACGGCTAACCAACATTCAAGTCAAAGACTTCCGACCCGCAGAAGTCTTCCCCTTAAATAATTGCACACCGTTCTTCAGTCCTGCTGAAGGTGGTATCGAGGTCATACTCAAGCATAATGACAGCAATTTACAAAAAGTTAGTAACAAGTTTCTTAATTATTTTCTTAAAAATTGGTTAGAGGTGCACACGTCTGGAACGTTGGAGCAGTGTCATACCAGCTGTACAGGGAATGTATACACTATAGTACAGATCAGTTTAGCAAATTTTGTTTCTATGAAGACAACTACTGGAGGACGCCTTCACTTCTCCAAAAACAACTTTGTACCTAATGAAGTATGAAAGCATCAAAGCAAAAAAATCTACAGTTGAAAATTTGGAACTTAGAATTCCCAACAACAAACAGCACCACAGCAAAGCACTGCTCAGTAGCTTTCATCTGAATGGTTATGTTTGAGGATTTTATAACCAGACTTATCGTTGCACAAGATATTAAACAGCACTACAGGAAAGTGCTCCTCAGTATCCTTCCTTTGAATGGCCATTCCTTTAATTCACAGAAAGCAGTAAAAGGAAGTATGCGTCAAAAGCTCTCAATCTAAAATTTATTGATTACACTTTGCGATTCCACCTCAGAACAGACTCGAAGGTTACAAAACTATCGTATGAGTGAAGGCTAATTAAACAAAAGACATGTTTTATGAGAGTGAAAGCAGCCTCCTGTATTGTCATTATTTATTTACACAGTTATCTGCTTTACTCATTAGGGCTAACCAAGTGCAGTTAATAGGCAATACTAAATGCAAGCTTGCCATTATTCAATGAGAGTACAGTTAACTTGTTGAGGCAGAACTTTGAGGGAAAAATAAACGTTTGCACAAAGCTGATGTTACAGTCATTAAGCATTTTGGAAATGCACCAATACGGTTGATTTGATTCACAGCAGGTCTTTAAAATACGGACATGTTTTCTACCGCATTCCATCCGCACTGTCACATATTGCAATTCACAGTACAATAAGCACACGTCACTTGATTTCAGCACAAAAGTTCACAAACATCCCGTCAACATCACGGACATTAAAATGAGATAGACGCCATCATTGACTGAATGATGTTACTGTTTCCCCCCAATTAATATGGTAACAACCATTAGTAATTTTAACACAGACTTGAACTGTACGGGAACAATGATGCACAACGACTCTTCACGTGAACTTACTGTAGGACGACACGGTTGAACTGGGCAATGAATACAAAGCCCTCTTTTTTCCCACCTGACAAGAAGATAATGGGAATGTTTAGGGAAGTGCTCAAAACTACTATACTCGAGCATGACCCACCAAACCACAAAATACAGATAGTAGATAGTGGTCCCTGCCTGTACCTCCAATACAATACAAAACAATACAAATTTTAATGGCACTCCCTGAAAAGGGCTTTTCAGTGACAATAATAATTAATTCACAACATTGCACGTCAAAACGATAGTAAACCTAAAAGTTACAAAAATGCAATGATTTATACAAGAAGGGTAAAAATTAAGCCAAAGAATGGTCGCTAAAAATAACAAGATAAAAACTTTGTGTTAAAGCTAAGACAGACTAGAAAGGAAGGTGGTATCTTTATTGCATAGCCATCGCTCTGCCCAGCAGTAAAAAATGACAATGAGATTCAAACCTCACTTTTCTTATCTATCTATCAACGCTGACTCTTGCAAGCTGAATATTTCTGAGTCAACTCAAATTTTAAGGCTCACAAAATTTTGTCGGTAATGTTCATGAGGTTGGTGGTATCTCCGATAGCCCCTCTACCCCAGACAAGGTGATTCTTGTTCGAACCAAACTGGTAACATTGGTAAAATCGCGAAATTAAAAGTTATTTTGGATACGACATTTTCGCAATATCGCGACATCAAGGTTACCCGATACCTTCAGAGGTGTCTCGCGTCCAAGCGATGTAGCGCGTCCAGTTTAAACTGTAGATACCTAAACCCCTATATCAAATTAAAGCTTATAGAGCTGACTATCAAACCATACCAAGAATTTTGAAATAAAATGAATTGTCGAATTTTTCACGACCTCTAATTGCGAGCGTCTAAATCACCTTTTTAAAGCTACAAGTCAAAGTGAATTTTGTTTTTTGCCAATTTAATTTGCTTCTCAGTTTCCGGACCCAAAACGCTAAAAAAACGTGTCTGCGTTTTGCCATAATCAATTGCAGTGAAACGCTATAAAGCATTTTTGAAATAGGATGAAAAAAATGTGGATTAATCGTACAAAAATCACTCTCGGAGAAAAAATATTTGGAAAGAAAAAATTCGCGGACACGTTTTTGTTGTTTATATGTTAAACTAGCTACTGTCCAAATTTGAAGGCAAACGAACAAATTCCTTTTGAGTTTTAGCTCTTTGAAGTGGCTCCTCCAAGTAAAAAGATTTATTCAAGAAAACAGCGCTAAAAATTCGGCAATTCATTTCATTTCAAAATTCTTGGTTTAGTTGGATAGCCAGCTCTATAAGCTTTAATTTGATATGAGGGTTCAGGTATCTACAGATTAAACCGGACGCGCTACATTTCTTGGACGCGAGACACCTCTGAAGATACCTCTGAAGGTACCGGGTAACCTTAAAGTGGCAAGAAATAACGACCTCCGAAATCGCAAAATAACCGTGTTGCGAAAATTTCACGTTATAAGGTACAAGAAAAGGCACTTAGAGCAGCTTTAATTTCAGCACAGTTTTGACTTCTTCAAGTACATGTAAATATCAGTTTTACTTCTTTTTAGTCTAACAAAGCAGCAACATAAAATAGTCGACAAAATAAAAATACCTACCCTTCCTACTTCAGCCCTGCCTCAAACTCCGTAGTTGGTCGCCAAACGCTCTCGGAGGGCAGCGGGGAACTGGCTTGAAAACCGTTTCCAATTCTCTTCCCCAACTTGGTTCTTAAACCCATGAAGGATCTGATGAAGTGGGCAACGAGAATAATAAACGTTAATAACTTGGCTCTTAAACCCATGAGGGATCTGATGAGGTGGGCAACAAGAATAATAAACATTAAAATAACTTGGTTCTTAAACCCATGAAGGATCTGATGAAGTGGGCAACGAGAATAATAAACATTAATAACTTGGTTCTTAAACCCATGAAGGATCTGATAAGGTGGACAACGTGAATAACAAACATTAATAACTTGGTTCTTAAACTCATGAAGGATTTGATGAAGTGGACAACGAGAATAATAAACATTAATAACTTGGTTCTTAAACCCATGAAGGATCTGATGATGTGGACAACGAGAATAATAAACGTTAATAACTAGGTTCTTAAAAACCATGAAGGATGTGATATATTTATTCAAAGGGTAGATTTTGATACATCAAACCTACAGAAGTCAATACACCTTATCCAAAAAAGATGGCAACTAGTTCATTTACCCATAACTCTTTGTGTATGATGACCCTAAAAACGTTCATAAAAACAATCTGAAAAGTTGTAAAAAACTTCAAAACCTAGCGTACATATTGTTGTTAGCACAGGGCCGAATTTTGAAAAATCAATGACGCTTTCCATGTGTCTAAAAGCTGTGTAAGGGCTGCAGGGTATTGTAGTAAAATGTACAGCCGTCATCTTTTCCCGAAAGGTAGATTGCAGTCACACTTTCATACCTTAAGAAACATGTCCTTTAGGTCAGGGCCTGGATTCACCCAGGACGCAACAGCATCACAAAAGAAAATGAAGTCCTACAAGAGAGTTTGTGAGCGTGAATCAATCAACTAGAAGGCAGTTTGAGTAATCAAGGGTAAAATTAGCTTTTTCTACGCACTCCAGAAAGAAAGATAGTACCCAGGGATGCATCTAAAGTTTAATGGCCTTAGCTCCCACGAGTCTCCTGTAGCTCAGTGGTAGATCATCCGACCTAGTAATCAGAAGGTCTTAGGTTCGACTCCTGATAGGAGCGCTTGGATTTTTTTCCGAGTATGTCTGTGTCATCCTGAAAGATTGAATTGTTGATGTTATTATTGGAGAAGGGTCTGTATTAATGAGGAAACAGATCTGAGGACATTCCAATGAGCTAGCTATCATGTTGTTAAGACTGGTTTTCACTAGGACATGAGCATAAGCATAAATATATTAAAGCAAGTGAGAACACTAGTTACATAAGCACAAGGACAGAGGCAAGCACAGAAACCATTACTTGACAGAATTCTCTATACCAGCTCCCCTTGATGTTTCACGAGGTGTTGTATTATAAAGCTTCTTTATTGAAATTAAAGAATGTCGGATTTTTCAGGGGTCAAATGAACTGTCCATAATGTAACTGTATTACAGAGACGTCCATAGATCATGCAAATAGAGGTTCCAGATCAGGCTTTTAACCCTTTAACCCCTAACAGTGATCAACCCAAGGTGAATTTCTTGATATTTTAATAACTTCTCCTCAGTACTTTTATAAGAAAAGTATGGGGACAAGATAGGAGAATTTGTTCTTTGATATAAGGGGTTAAAGGGTCAACCAGGAATTGAATACTGGGTGTCCTAGAAGGCATGAGTCTGATATAAAGTTTAAAGGATAAGTTTTAAAGGATTTGTTGTCAAAAAGCGGGCATCCACTGGGTTTTCTGGACACCTTCAAGACCAAAACCATGCTTCCAATAGTGCACTGACGAAGACTATAGCTAGCTTTTACCTGCACAACCCCACCAGGATTAATACCAATCATGTTACAGATGCCTCGGAATGCAGAATCTTTCTCTTCGTTGTCCCGTATGTTTCGCAGTGAAGTACACCTAAAATGAAGAGTTTAAAATAATGTTTTATGATGACACACGCTTTTCAAGGCTGATCAAGTCAAGTACTATTCAAACGTAAGTGTTCTCGAAACTATACATTATTTTGTAGCTGCTATAAGCAATGTCTGGCCATAGTCAGTTTCTCTTGTAGACCTTTGCAAGACATGTGCATGTACTATGTATGTTAAAATAATTATCACATTTAACAACACTAACATCGTAACAATATACAATATCACACAAAACGCTTTTACTCTACAAGTGTGATCACCAAGAAAAGACACATCTTAACAATGACAGCTCTTGGCAAAAAATATTGTTTTCCCAAAGCAACTGCACCTTCAGAGACAATTGATCAAGTGGAGATTATGTTGAAGCCTACAGTTGTAAGTAATTTGATGAGATGACTACTGTAAAGACTCTCATTTGGCTGGAGTGCTTTTGTTACTTTCAGTCTGTCTATTGCTCAAGCTTGTTAATTATTGTCTGAGATCAAAAAGCAAGGATGGTACATTGCCCGCTCTGGAGTTCAAATGCAGACTGGGGACGAGTTTTTATGGTTTGATTAAATCAGAAATAATTAGAGTCCATCACAAGAGAGATCACATTAAAATTAGTCAGTTTATCATGTTTGAATTCCGTCGCAATATTTGCAACCATGTAGACGGCTTTCAAAAATCGGAAAAAAAATTAGAGACTGTATGGATTTGGGGGAATTTAAGACGTAAATGGAATTTGTAATTTCGGTGACCTTTGACAGGTCACAGCCTGGTTACTATACAATGAAACATAACAAAACTTGGTTAACTTACTAATTTTTATGTGATCTTTCTAGCGATGGGGTTCATTTCCTCATATGACGCAATTTGAAGAATGTCCATTTATGAACTTCAGAATGAGCAATTGGAAAGGACAATATTATTTACATGTCATAGAGTGCAATGTTTATCATTATGAATGATTCTGTAAGGTTCAAAGGGAACTATTGTTTTTTGGCTCTTAAAATGATTAGTGTCCAAGCACATATAAACACAACATTAGCAAATTGGTCACAACAACAGTTTTCTCACGTTTACCATTGATCAAACCATTCAACTCAAAACATTACACAAGGATGACCATTATTTTGCTGAGTATTGCACACACATAGATTTAATGCAGTGTTACTGAATGGCAGGGTAATAACACATATTGCTTGACTTGGAAAATTCAACATAAAACAAAACAAAGCGACCCAAACACACCACAATGTAAATAAAAGGAAAAACACCAATACACACCACTTTTGAATAAACTGCGGTAACAAAGGTGCCACTTCTTGAGGACAAACTAACCCCAGACGACCAATTGTGATAGCTAAAAACACATTAATTGACAGGAAAAGAAAGAAAGTCATGCAATCAGAACAACAACTACATGCAAGGCACACAGACATGGCACACAGTCACTGCATCAACACTAATAACACGACTGTGGCTGTTAAAAGTTATCTGACCTTAAGCACATGTAGTTACACAATGATAAGTTAGTAGGGACAAGTTGATTGGTGGTGTATTAATATTTTGTGTACCCGGGGATGCATCTGGAAGCTACCTATTGGAAAAAGTCCAGAGCTCAAAGAGAGCTTATCGTTAGCTGAAATTTCACATGAGACCAAGGGCAGGGTAAATTATTTTGAATGCATCATTTGTGTATTGAGGCCCACAAACATGGTGCACAGTCACCACATCTGTACTTAAGTACATGTAATTGCACAATAATACCTTAACAAGGAAAGCACAACTTGATCAAACTTAGGTGTATTAATATTAATTTCTGTGTACCCAGGGATGTATCTAAAAGCTACATTTACCTACTAGCCTGCGAACGCAGATGTATTTCCGGCTGCCGCTTCTCTTTGCCGAAAGAAGTGACAGCCGAAAATATGTCTGCGTTCACAGGCTATTTACCTACTGGCAAATTCCCAAGCTCAAAGATTACTTATCACTGGCTAAGATTTCACAAGGAAGCAAGGACAGAGTCATTCCAAAACCTAAGATAGTGAGCCAGGTTTGTCAACTTTATTAGCAACAACTCACTGAATGGACACGTAAAGTGCTTTTTAGCCATGCCAGTGTCCTAGTGAAAAAGTAAGTTACAGGTAGAGCGTAGCAGCGAATTTGAGAACAAAAGAGGGTTCACAGATTGCAGTAACAGAGAAAATGGGGTGGTAAATTGAAGAGGAAACAATTAACGAGAAGAATATAACGCCAAGAGACCAAAAACAGGGTTGAAAACTCCCCCCCCCCCCCCCTAAAAAAGAAATAATAATAACAATGACTCGTTATTTGGTAGAAGGGAAGACTAGGTGACAAAGAAAGGGAAAAAGTGAACAACGAGAGGAAAACAAGAAAACAAAACAAAAAAAAAAGAAAGAAAAAATGCATGTAGGAAGGATGGAAGGACCAAAGTAAGGGGGGATTGACAGTTATACAATATTATCTATTTATTATCTATTTGTCCTTGTCAAGTCCCAGTAAAAAAAACAATAGTGTTAGTTTCCAACACATGATCCAGTGCATCAGGTTATGCTACTTATGGTTAGACCACTGCTAACACAATGCAATGAACCCACACACAAAACACACTCAGTATAGGTGTATAGACAAATGCTGCACCCTGAAGGACATAGGGACACCTTTGTACCACGCTGGCAGATACGACAATCTTTTTCTGTAGCCTCTCAAGATTCCCCTTAAGGACGGTGCCTACTAATACTGAAGTATTTTTGTGTGGTTAATGACTAAGCGGGAAGAGCAGATCTTATCAAGGGCTTTGGAATCCAAAAAGTAAATTGGGGGGTAACCACATATTTTTTAGAGATAATTAAGCAACAATAATTCTAAAAACTGTAAAATATAAGGAAATGTATGGCATTTTTTTTTTCAAAATTGATGCGATATTATTTCTGAAAAATGCAGGATTACCCCAAATTTTCTTTTTGGATAACAAAAGCACTTGCTAAGTTTTGCTTTCTCCGCATAGTTTTAAACCACTCCAAAATATCCCTGCATTAGTAGGCGCCACCCTTTGGAAACCCAAGTATCTTGAGATGCGCAAAATGTATGCGCAGTAACAAAAGTAGGCACCATCCTTTATTACCATGTAAAAGAATGTTTGAGGAATAACCCTTATGGGTGTCTGATCAACCAGAAGGAAACAGTTCCTTGTATTTACCTGTGTTTTCTTGCAGCGTCTTGGGGGTGTGGGGCCTGTTGATAATGGTAATGAGCTGCTGAAGGACCAAGTTGATATACTGCTTCATATCAGCCCCTGGCACAAAATAATAAAGAAAGCATGAATTTCTGCACTGGAATAAACAGTGAACTGCATCAAGTTTGGTAGAATTGGCTAATGAGAAACAATAAAAAGCTTCTTCAAATGTTTTTCATTGAAACAATCGTTATTATTGATAATAAATCAATGCTGCATTGACCATTTCAACCATACAAGAAAGCGCAAAATGTAGATCACTCAAAGGAACAAAAAAGCTTTTCTTTTTCACAAAAAAAAAAACCCAACAACAAACAAACAAACCAAAAAGAGATGCAACCGATATACAGCTAATGCACTAAACAATGCAGTCAAATAATCATGGCGAACCAGGAAAAATGCATGAGCTTTTCAAAATCTTTACAAACACACTGTGGATCACCATTTTATGTGCAAATAAAACTCAGTAAAACAGTGAAACACATTAGCTAGCTTGGACGTTTTTGGGGGGCTCTTTTTAATTTTTTGTTTGTACTTATCTGTGGATTTTTTTTAGTCCAGTGTCAAACAACTAAATATTTTTCTTCTTCACTCAGAATCATGCTGTGAATGATTTATGCTATGTGGCTTCAAACGTGCAGCTCTCTTGACCACTTAAAA
The DNA here is from genome assembly GCF_977016875.1 of Pavona decussata. Taxonomy (NCBI): domain Eukaryota; kingdom Metazoa; phylum Cnidaria; class Anthozoa; order Scleractinia; family Agariciidae; genus Pavona; species Pavona decussata. The sequence goes on from NW_028145569.1 coordinate 494,103, forward strand.
GTTCTCTTAAACTTTTGAACCATAACTGCAACAGAAGTGGATGCTTGATACTGACTTAAATTTGAATCCTTGTTTACATACCTAACTGTACAGAGATTTCTCCGATAGCCCAGGTAGCATTGTTACAAACAGAAATGAATTCTGGATTGAGGTTTTGTCCCAGAATTGGCAAGAAGTCACCTGCATAAAGAAAGAATACACAAGTAACAATCAGCAATTTCTTCGTAAATTACACGGTTCGTACTCTTTTAAGTTTTTGAAATTCCATGATTTTCCATGACCTTTTCCATGACCTAAATTTGACCTTTTTCTTGGAAATCATCTTTCATTTAGGGTATGTTTTTACTATTTTTCTCCACCAAAAAAACATCATTTTCCATGACTTTCCATGACCCACACCTAAATTCCATGACTTTCCAGGCCTGAAAAATGAAATTCTAAAATTCCATGACTTTCCAGGTTTTTTATGACCCGTACAAACCCTGAAATTATACAACTTATTGTATTCATGAATGTTAAGAAACCGGTGGCTTAAACTCACCTATACAAGGTTTGACGTGCTGGAAGCAAGCCTTGGTCAGGTCACCAAGGAGAGCAAAAGAACTTTGTCTTACTTCGGGCATTTTATCCTGGAAAGACAGAAAAGGAGAAAAAGTGAACCCTTTTCCCTGTTCACGAAGGAAACTTTAACTGATACATGTACATGTATATTAATGTTGTATTTGTGGTCGTACAGGAATGTGGCTAAGAGCCAGCTTCTGGCGAATTTCACATCTGAAAGAGATCTTATCACTGGCTGAAATTCAGGGAGAACACAAATACTTGAGGCTAGTTTTAAAGGTGCACAGTCCAAAAGGGCTAGCTGGTTTTATAAATGAGCCTGCTGAGGTTTTTCTTAGCTACACCCCCAGCTGTAATTAAGGACGGTGCCTACTTTTGTTACTGTGCATACGTTCTGCGCATCGCGAGATACTCAGGTTTCCTATGGGTTGTGCCTACTAATACAGGGATACTTTTGCATGGAGAAAGCAGAACTTAGCAAGTGCTTTTGGTATCCAAAAAGAAAATTGGAGGTATCCATGCATTTTTCAGAGATAATAAAGCTTCAATTTGGAAAAAAAACGCCATTCATTGCTTTGTATTTTACTGCTTTTTAGAATAATTAGTGTCTCTAACAAATGCGTGGTTACCCCCAATTTTCTTTTTGGATTCCACCAGCTCTTGCTGAGATCTGCTTTTCCTACATAGTCATAAACTGCGCAAAAATACTTTGGTATTAGTAGGCACCGTCCTTAAAAGGAGTCTGTGGCTGAAATCATACAAGGTGACGATTCAGATGACGTCTAGTGCCTCTGGAAACCTACTGTAATCTATTTTTTGGAGAGAAGGAGCTAAGATGCTGGTTGTCATACCTGCATACACTGGTAGAGCAGAGTCATAGTGTTGCTTCTAATAACAAACTGTTCAATCTGTCCTTCTAGCCCCTCTGCCAATCCACTCAACAGATCTAAAGCCACTATCATGAAGTCTTTGTCTGGGGGTTCAAACTGCTCGGGATGAGTCTGGGAGGCCTGAGGAAAAAAGATTAATTCTTTTAACAATTTTCATTTTGCTAACAATTGAAGGAAGTAAGTGCATTTTTTTGCACTTAAAATCAAAATTGCTCCAAACAAGCTCTCACAGAAAGCGGTTGTCATATATATGTAAGATTTAATCCCTCATCTGGAAGTGTTACCAGTCAAGCTGTACAAGGGGTTGTTAATTTTACTGTGAAACTAATAAAACCATGAACACTAAATTTTTTTTTTTTTTTGGGGGGGGGGGGGGGAGGGGGGATGTTTATTATGGTTGGAAAGAAAACCAATCAGATACAAGTGGGAGTTGTGTTTCCTGCACTTTGATTTTGCCTCTGATCGGTCACAGAGCAATAAACAGTCCAGAAATACAGTACATGTAATTCTCACTGTTCACCTTAGTTTGACAATAGAGAGATCTAGAATTACATGTATGTTTAGAGCAAACAGTAAACGGCAGAAATGACCATGTCTGACCATTTGTTTATTCTACATTTGCTGTATGCTGTTTTAAGTTTCTCAGACAAGTACATGTTATACTAGCTTTGCATTATCAAGAAGTGCTTTCAAGTTTTTGCATTTAAAATACACTAGTGTGACTGAAATTGAGAGATACCTAACATTGGTACAGCGTATCCTTACCACACTCTGGGCTAATGTTTGCTCCACCAACGACACACATCTCTGAAAAACTGGTTCAGCATATGGGAGAAAACCAGAACGCAGAGCCGTGGCAACAGACGAGAGACATTCAAGAAGTGGAAACAGATCTTTGTCTTCGTCTTTAAGCTGATTCCATTTTTGAATGAGTGGTGGCATCAGCATATTAATGAACTCTGGCTTGTTAAGATGGTGTCCCACCGAGTCAGCAAGTGTACCAATAGCGTCATAAAGAATCAGCAGGTTCTTGTGCTAAAGAATGGTATAACAAAATTATTCATATAAAAATTAATTATAAAGATTTAGTTTGGAATTTCTGAATTTATAATGCAAATTCTATCATGTGTGGCTTTGATGGTTTGCCCCACATTACTTCAAAACCTGATTTCATTCTAACAATAATTATAATTAGAATGATAATGATACCTCTGTGAAATTCTGTTTATCAAAGCCAAGAATGCGTTAGACTTAAGGATGGTGCCTTTTTTGCTACTGCGCATATACATGTATGTTCTACGCATCTCAAGATACTTGGGTTTCCTATGTGTGGTGCCTATTAATGCAGGGATACATGTATTTTTCCATAGTTTAAAACTATGCAGAAAAAGCAGAACTTAGCAAGTGCTGTTGGTACCCAAAAAGAAAACTGGGGGTAACCATGCATTTTTCAGAGATAATAAAGCTTCAATTTGGAAAAAAATCATCATGCATTGCTTTGTACATTGTACTTTCCTGTTTTTTTAGAATAATTGTTTTTAATTATCTATAAAAGATGTGTGGTTACCCCCAATTTTCTTTTTGGATTTCAATAACCCATGCTAAGATCTGCTTTCCCCGCATAGTCATAAACCACACAAAAATACTTCAGTATTGGTGGGCACCGTCCTTAAAAGGATGCCATCGTCTCCACTGCTGAAACAAACCTGGTACTTGTTAAATGCAAACACCAAAGTTTCCAGAATAAAGCTTAGGTAGGGCACAAGTTCAGTGCAGGCTTCTTCCTCCAAGGTAGCAAAAGCACTACAAAATAAGCACACAAAAATTACATCTTAATATGGTGGAGTGCATTTAGAACACAAGGCTGTTGCCTAAGAAAATTTTCAAGGAGCCCATAAGGCAAAAAGCCAAGAAGTTAGGAGCCCAACATGTGAAATGTTAGGTGCTGCTGCAAAACTTTAGGAGCCCAGATCATTTCTTGAACGCCCCAGGCTACCGGGCTCCTCCCGGCAGCAGCCTTGCAACATAAGTACATTTTGCAACTAGGCAGGCTTTTTCTTTAAAAAGTTATTTGGAAAACTCTTTTCTGAATTAAGGTGGCTGGCACCAGTTTCTGTCACTTTCCAGCAGTATATTACTCTTTGACAGATCATTACTCGTACCATTTGTTATCAGTGGATACAAAAATAATGTTATCAAACAAATGTCTAAACATTGGTAATTTTACCCTTACGTAAATAGTACAACTCAAAAACAAGCCTAGCTGACCAACACTTTTTAACTTGTGACTGCAATAAACTTGAATTGTTGCTGTGATGGGTGATTTGATGAAAATTTTACATGAAATATAAAGTTTACTTTGAGCCAGTCTTATATACTGTATGACTCATATTAGAACAAAACATGTATTGGTCATTGTGTTAAGTGACTGCAATGAATGAGTTATTGCTGTGATAGGTGATTTGATGAAAATTTTATGAGATAAAGTTTATTTTGAGCCAGTCTTATATGACTCATATTAGAACAAAACATGTATTCATCATTGTGTTAAGCATGTACCTGCATGCTGCTTCCTGAACTCTCTTGTTGCTATCCAAGATCCTTTTGAGAAGCTAAAGGTTGAAGAAGAAAACAAAGCAAAGAAAGACCATCAGATGAGGCAATCTTGCCTCTTACGATGACAAGATACTGTTTCGAGAACAGTAACTATATACTACATGTATAATTTACAATAAATATTGTATGCACAAAGCTACACTTGCCTCTGTCATTAGACGCTGGAGGTATGCCTCATGCGGCTGACTAACAACCCAGTGGGCATAACGGCTCAGAGTCCAACACGTAATTGAACGCACCAGTGCCTAAAGTTAGTACAATTCCATTGATAATTCAATTAGTAAGAATGGAATTGAAAATGTTCGTTTAAAACAAGCAAAGATTTACAAAAGATTCACAATGTTATAAGTCAATCTTCATCACATGTGACCAGTATTTTTGAAATTTGAAAAGAATTTGGAAATTTACAATGTCAGTTTTGAACAATACCAGAGAAATTTCAGAGTTCCAGTAGAAATTTCAGGAGTTTATCGACGGTATAAAGGGCTATGAATTTTTCTTCACAGTGTACATTACAGCATTAAGTATTTCAAAAATAACACTTGTTTCCCAAGTATTTTCATTTATTTATTTTTTTTCAGTTAATGCATCTTCTTTGGAAAGATTTCCAGAGAGATCTTCAAGATTCCATTAAAATGCAGGACATTAGAAAGAGAGATTCAAATGTTCATTTCATTATCAGAAACACCGGTCATGCATGATGCAGACTGACTGTACATCTGCATAAAAACCAGAACAACTTCTGAGAAAACAACATACCAGTGGCTTAGCTAATGCAGGACATTGTTTAGAAGAAGACAAGACAATGAACGTATGTATCTGACACTGTACACCACTTACTGGCGTCTAAACAGTTGAGATTACAATGTTTGCTTACCCTCTTCTCAGAAAGAGAGTTGATAAGGAAAGGAATTAGTTCTGGTAAGTGAGGAGCAATTCCTGTTAAACAGCCTGGAAGAAAAAAAAAAAGGGACAAAATTAATATTTCTTTCATCTCTATCCTAATTTCACAGCAACCATTCAAAAATTTGTCATCAATGTGGCTGCCTTCCTGTCATCACCATTGTCATCATCAACAGCACTGTTAATCACCACCATGATCATAAATCATCAGCATCACCACTACCATTATCATCATCATCATCATTATCAATATCATCATCACTGTCATCGTCGTCGTCGTCACCATCATCATCATCATCATCATCATCATCATCATCATCACCATCATTAAGCCCCACCATCATCACCGTTTTGGACAAGTTGCTCTATTTTCATTGAAAATTTACATTTGTATCATTGTCTTTCCTATTTGCGTGCTAGACACACAAGCAATTGGTTTCATGCAGCAAGAGGACTGGACACCAGTTATAAGACATTCTTGACACGGAATGGATGGTATGGACGGTGGTGTAGACAAAGTTTTTTTAACATGGCGAAAAGAAGTTATGTCTTCAGTGACATCAAAAGGGATTTTAGGAGCTTTGTCATCAGAATAAAGTCGTTAACTTTTGCTGTCATTTTAAAGCCAAGAAAAATCATTATAACAGTCACAATAATTATATCAACCTTGGCTCCGGCAAGGAATACACAAAGCTTTACTGCTTCCTGAGAGTAATACATGACAAGAAAGTAAAGAAAGTAAACTGGACAACACTACCCACCTTCAGCTATGGCACCCAAGACAAGAACTCCTGACTCTTTAGCTTCCCAGTCAGGGTGGAAAAGTGTTTCTTTTAAGATTGGCAGCAACACGGGTAAAAGATCATCACGGAACACATTGGCAAGAACATCTAAGGCTGCTGCAGAACATTTTCCTGTTGATACAGAGATAAAGAGAGTGAGCAATGCAGACGAACCTCTCTAAAATGCCCAGATTTGGACAGAATTTTCTGGCCATTGCAGATCAGTGGCTGATGTGGGGAGGTTTTTATTTGCCTACATACAGTGTATGGAGATACAACACGAGGGTACAGTGTATATAGGGAAACAAGGATTTGCTCATGCCCTTCTTTTGGAAGTTTTTAGCTTTGTTGCTTGCTTTTAGTGGCTCCTTAGGTCTGAAAAAGCAAAAGGTTGATCCATTTTACCATTGATAGTTTGTCACACCATTACCTGAAGATCTGACCAAATACAGCACAGAAAGGGCACGCTGTAACGATCTACCATCAATCAACAACTGACTGATCATTAAAACCAACTGAACTAAGAACAATTTATGGAAATATTCAGAAATAACCCAGTATCTGTTACTGCCTGTTTAAATTTTCTGTAGTTTGGTCTATGATTCAACGACTGGCTATGAAAAATCAAAGTGTTCATGATTTTTGATTCACATTCTAACAGAAAGAAATCATTAGAAGCACTTACTTAAGTTCCAGTCAGACAAGGCATCATCATCCATGTCGTCGTCATCTTCTCCCTCACTATCCCCCTAAAAACCAGATTAGCATAAATTTAATAATAGACCCTTCTCCAAACTAGCGGCAGAAAATTCAAATAAGTTAAAAATAATTAAAAACGTATACATGTACCACCACTAGAAAGAGCACTATTTCTTTAGTAACCCTGCAAAGTTTCAGCATATCAGGTGTAATATCAGCTCAGAAAATGTAAGTTGAAAAACGAAAATTTATAGACGTTTGTATGACTGGGGGTATGACGTATACCCCCAGTCATAAAAGCATCTGTTAATTTGTCAAATTTTATCTTACATTTCCTTAGCTGATATAACACCTAATACGCTGAAACTTTGCAAGGTTACTACAGTAAAGGTGCTCTTTCCAGTGCTGGTATCAGTTTTTCATTCAGTTAAATTTTAACTCATTTAAATCTGTTGCCGCCATTTTGGAGAAGGGTCTATTGAACTTACATTTAGACTGCTGCCTTACAGGAGCCCAATAGCCTGGGGCACCCAAGAAAATGCTCTGGGCACCTTAATTTTTTTTTGCAGCAGTACACTGTACCTAACACTTCACATGTTGGGCTCCTAACTTTTTGGCTTTTGGCCTTAATTTTGTGGGCTCCTTGAAATTTTCTTAGCCAACAGCCTTGATAAAAGTGGTACGTGGAAAAAGGCCGTAAGTGACTCTTGATCTCACATTAAATTCCCCCCCCCCCCCCCCCTTTACAAGGAAACACAAGATAAATCTAGCACTTTATCAAAAGTCACTTAAGGCTATTTTCCAGTCACCCTTCAATTATAGTTTTGAAGCAAAATTATTAATAGTTGGGGTTGCATAAATGAAAAAATAATATAATTCCATGTGGCTCACATCATCGTCAGTAAAGAGATTAGCAGCAAAAAACACCATACAAAATTAACTAAGATTGCAAATGCTGAATAACAACAAGGGAATGAAAATATACACGTATACGTAAAGGGCTAAAACAACCTGTTTGTATAAGCTGGGGTTTTGTCCAGCTAATGTGCATCGCCTCCTTGCATTTAAGGAATTTGGTTGAGGCAGAATCTATGATTTCAAAAAGATCTGGAGAAAAGGAATCTTGAAGAATTTTGGAGCAGCTGAAAAGACAGTCTAAATTGTGAGTACAGTCGCCTCCTTTTATTACAGACACCCTTGGGACTGCATGTAGCTGTCCTTAACAGCGCGAGTCGGTAATGGCAGGAATTTACTTCAGTCAAATATCTGTAATTCATTTTTGCTGGGGATTTAGCTGTTGTCCATATTATTGGGGTGTCTGTAATAGCAAAACGTCTGCAAGGAGAAAGTTGAATGTACATGGAAGGAAGCTACACGTAGCCTCAACGTTCCTAAGGACTCTGATTGTTTTGTCAAATAATTTCTTGTACACACACTGTTCAAAATAATCCCTTCTTACATCAATTTCTCCATCCTGCTCATGCTGTTGACTGTGTGTCTTGGATTTATGAAATCTTGGTCTTATGTCTTGTTCACTATCTGGAACAGTCTCATCGTCTTCATTGTCGGCCTAGAACAAAACACAAAAACAACAACCAGATAACAAGCCTGTCAGCCAAGAAGATAATAAACAAACTAACAGAACAAGAATTACATGTACATAGAAACTACAAGCTTTTATCATCCATCAAACAATAATGATCAGTTAATTACATGTACTCAAAAATAGTAACATGCAAAGTTAAATGTTTCCATTGATCAACACTTGTTACAAACAACTGTACCTAACTGCAAGAGTAAAATACACGAAAACAGTCTTCAATAGTACCTTTAGAAGAATAAGGTCAATCTCTGAATATCTCATTCCATTCACCAGGATAGGAACAAGCCTGCAAAAATACAATAAAACAATAGGAAATTCAAAGCTATTACTTTAAAAGAAAGCATACAATAAAACAGTGATTTTTGAAAGTAACTTCAAAATCTCATTAATAATTCATAAGCCCATTGACCTATCAAATGGTTGATAAAACATCATGTGCAGTGGTTTTAAAACCCGATAAAACCTCCTCTTTATTAGTATGCCGTGTGTAATGTTTTTCTCTTTCTGTTAATTTCCAACGTTCACAAAAGCATCATTGTTATGAACTCTCTTGACACACGCTTTTCCAGGAATGTTTGTAAAGACGTTCAAAAAAACTCACAGCATGTGTTTTATTGGGTCTAAAACCACTCGGCAGCGCCGCGTGGTTTTAAATCCCAATACAACACTGCTGCTTGTGTTATAAACATTACATTAAGCAGGCAATGTACATTTATACATAGGTTTATGAATATATAAATCTGTATATGAATTTAGCAAGCAGAGCTGTCATCAGGGATGTACATTGTAATGCATAACACCTGTTACGGCTGGATAACCTTGAAAGAACCTTAATGTTACAGGTGATCTTGAAGTTCCTAGGGTCATTTTGCTCATTATATAGCATCAAGATTGTTACGGGTGTATCTACTGTACACGTTGTTGTACCACACGGGTTACCTGTGTAGATGAGGGTTCAGAGCCTCTTTGCAGATGGGTTGCTCAGCCAGTGTCAGCCAGAATTCACAAGCCTCAAGTGAAACATTCTCATCTTTGTCCTGTGTCCTCATCAGCATGTACTACAACATAATTAATGCTTTTTACCAAATGCTTTTCACAAAGTTCACAAAGCAAAAGTTATGCTCCATACTTTATGGCATTTTAGTTTTAATAGCCTCGAACCAAGCGAAAAAAGAACAGAAATGGCTGAAGTTTTCTTTCAATCACAAGTCAGCTACAGTATTTGTTAACATGATTATGCCATCTCTAATGTGGCAAACAACGACTTCACAATTACCTCAACTATGTTATTCATGTGTGGGATCAGCTGATCTGCTCTGACTTCCAGAAGCATCACAAGAGCACGGCAAACATTCTTCCTGACTTCAGGGTCCTCGTCGCCAGCAAGTGCAAATAGATTCTACAAAAACAAAATGTGTTGATGAAAGATCAGTATCGCATATGATGGGTTAGGAAAGTATGATTATTTCCAAAGACTGATCAAGAAATTTGAACTGATTCCCATCACCAAGGGGGCTTTCCGTTTGTCATAACTGGCCAGTTAGACTTATCAGTCTGTAAAATAATGGAGTTTAAGAATAATTACATGTACAAGGACTGATTCTTCTCAAAATGGCACATTCTGAGAGTAAATGTACACTGTAGCGTGTGCCATTTTGAAGCAATTCAAAAAAGTAACTTATAAACTGTGGCTCAAATTGGTGCATTCTGTGTGCAAAATGACTAAACTGGCCAGCCAATTCAAACAAATGGAAAGCGCACTCCTAAAGTAACTCAATAATGACTAAAAAGGATCTACCTCAATAAAAGTCCCTATATGCACCATGAGTGCCTGTGTTCTTGTCACAATAAACTGGTTTACACAAGCAATAGCATGGGATCTGAGGAAAAGAAGCATCAACATAAAAATAAGCAATAATTATTGAACACAGCCTATAGTACAGCTGCTAGTACATTTAGGATTGTGAACCAAGTTATCGACAACACAGTTGGATTGTGAAAAAAGTTAACAATAACTTAGAAAGAGTTCCCAAGTTATTGATAATACTGTCATTGTAATCAATCCCCTTGCCAAAACATTTCAGAGTTAAGGTCTCAAAAAGGAAATTTTGAGGGGTCAATTTCTCGGTTCTCTGGAAATCTTCTTAGCGGTTACCAATAACATGCAACTTATCGCCCTCAAAAGACTCCGATAAAATTGTGTTTAGGTGGATGTCAATCACAGAAAAGCTGTTGAAATTATTTTGAATTCCGAGAACATTTCAAGGCAGCAGGACCAAGAAATTTACAGTTTTATCTGCTGATGGATGGTTAACTTTATGAAAGTTGATCTCCAAGCCAGGTTATCTAAAAGAATGGGCATTGTTTAGACAAAGCTGTATTTTTTATGAAACATTTTAAATCGCTTCACGTCTGTAATTTTGCAAAATTAGCGATGCGTGCAAGTTAGCAAATAATCACGTACAGTGAAAATTAAAATCTTGAATTCAAAAATACTCTTTATTTTCACTTGATCTGGCTTGGAAATCAATTTTAATTGATTTTACCTTCTCTGAGTTTCTTGCCGGGTTACCTTGGAATCTTGTCAGCATTCAAAATAATTTCAATGGCTTTTCTTTGATTGACGTCCACCAAAATACAACTTAATCTTACTTTTTTTTAATGCCGTAGGTTGCGTGTTATTGGTAACCGCTATAAGTTTACCATTCAATTTCCTGGGTTAAGAAAGCTAGTTTTCTTGGGGTTTTGACCTGGGACCTCTCTCTTATCCACAATACTGACCTTATTTTAGGGCTTGCATGTCTGAAGAATTGCAGAAACTTTGGGATGAGTATGTTGAGAGGTCTATTAAGTGCATCACTGTCAAGTTGCTCAGCTGAATCCTCGCAGATCTTTTGTAATGCTCCAAATGCTCCCTAACAAAGGAAGGAATAAAATATGGATAGGAAGACTTCAATTTGAGATGAGATTCTCCTCAGCAATACTTCAATACTATTTTCTCTCTTGTTCTATGCTAGAAATTTGGGTAAAATGGTAATTTTATTCCTGTCTTTTACTACAGGGATAAAATTTCATCCCACCATTAAATATTAGTGAGTTGAGGTGTTGAGATGAAAAATCTATGTAAATGAAGTATCACTCTTACAATGGACAATTAAAAGAAGTTTCTAACTAACAACTTCCTTCCAATAAAATTTTGTTTGAAATTATCAGGGGGTGAAACCAGGCAGTTACATAAAGCAAAAGCCTGAATTAAAGTCTGAATTAACTACAGTCGAAGCTCTCCTTGGGACAACTCTCGTAAGCGACCAGCTATAGTAACGAACACCATTGTGAAACCCCGTTTGAACTGTCACTTAAACTCTGTAATCAAAAGCTCTGGTAAGCAACTGCTTCCATAAGCGACTATGATCACTTTTGGGAATTACCAACAGGTCTTTTCCTTTGTTTTTAAGCTCTCATTAGCGACCACAAAGATTCTGATCCGTATTACAGCAACTCTTTCATAGAAGTATACACTTTGTGGTCACATTTACAGTAATATTGCACTGCCTAATAATGTTGAAGATTTAAATCTTGAATCTAAAATTCAAGATGATTTCTGCTGGACCAAGAGTGTTACCCTGAGACTGAGGTAGAAAGCTTCATTCTAAAAACTCTGGGCCTGGTTGTTCGAAGCCCGATTAAGGACGGTGCCTCCTAATACCGCAGTATTTTTGTGCGGTTTATAACTATCTGGGAAAAGCAGATCTTAGCAAGGCTTATTGGAATTCAAAAAGAAAATTGGGGGTAACCACGCATTTTTCAGAGATAGTTAAGCAATAATATCTCCAAAAAATGCCAAAATATAAAGCAATGTATGGGATTTTTTTTCCTAAATTGAAGCTTAATTATCTCTGAAAAATGCATGGTTATCCCCAATTTTCTTTTGAGATACCAAAAGCATTTGGCAAGTTCTGCTTTCTCCGTATAGTTTTAAACCGCGCAAAAATATTCCTGTATTAGTATGCACCACCCATGGCCATAGGAAACACGAGTATCACGAGATGCGCAGAACGTATGCGCAGTAACAATAGTAGGCACCGTCCTTAAGCTAATCCTGGATTAACATGAACTTTGATTCGAGTTTAATAACTGATCAATAAAGATTCTTCCAAAAGAGTTTGGCCCTCAGTTTTGACAATAGACTTTTCTTTACCTTTAGCTTGAAATTAGGCTTCGAAATCACTTTTAAAGAGCGAGATGAAAACCTAGATTAACTTCTAATCGTAGATTAGCGTTAGTCGGCTTTCGAACAACCCGGCCCTGGTAAGTGACCAGCTTCTATTGTTTCAGCATTTGGTCACTTTCAAGATTGCATTCTTGTAAGCAACCAGCTCTAGTTACAACCACTTTTCCAATTCCTGAGGTGGCCACTTACGAGAGCTGCGACTGTATAAAATGTGGAATAATTAAGCTGAATTGTGTAATGGGCATCAAGGATGTTAAAAGTGTGAAATGATTACAAACATTTGCACTGATTTGATGCTTACGGCAACAAGTCACCAACCAGCATAAAATTCTATACAGATGCTTATGATTACTGTAAACCGCCTGTGAGAGAGACATGCATTTATTTTTATTTATAAACTTTGCCAGAGGAGAAAAAACAACATGAAGAAACCTCTGACAGGAGAGAACTCACAGAACGATAACTTCCAGTTTTATGTCCAAATTAGTTTCACACTTCATTCATTGATCATTGCCATTTTTGGTTCTTTCAGGTAAATTCATATTGCCACAATTTTGGAAACAAACCTTCATTGAATTAGCATTGTAGTGTATTTGAGACTTGAAACAAAATAGATGATGAATTTAATGGTGCATGCAGTCACGTATACATAATTCAAGTTATATAACAATCCATCCTCAACTAAATTAAAACAAAATTAAGTTTTAGCCTTTCTTCATGTAAGTACCATGTTAAGTGCATAGAAAATCTGGCATACATCTTCAAGACTGCGAAGTGGCTAAAATTGAGACAGATAGTTCTTTCACTTAGGCTATGCTAAGTTTACAAAACATTCGTTGGTAGATACCGGTATATGCCAGATTTTCATGTTCAACCATGTTACTGCCCTCAACTTAAAACACGTTGAACACTATTTGCTTTTACCTCGCAAACATTGTAGTCCTCGCTGTCCAAAAGCTGGCATAATGTTGGTAAAAGCTGCGGCCAGTTCGTTAGATCTCCTTTCGCCGCTACAGTGGTGACCAAAATACCAATCGTAGCTCGTATAAGGGGCGAAGGATCGCCGATCGCTTCGAGACATTCCGCCTTGATAAATTCTTTCACTGGATCCGGGAAAGTGTGGTAATGTGACTTGACGTTATTTTTGAGAATCAAACCCGATAGAGAACGAGTTGGTTCATCTGAAATTGAACAGGAAAAAATGCACGTTGTCAATTTCCACGCCAGGAAAAAAAATTTTCCGACATGTGATCGTTCTGTTGGCTTACCGGAACTTAGATTTCAAATCTACCGCACCTAACATCCAGCGTGCTTACCTTCGCTCTTTAACTTCGTAAGAACAAATATCAAGTAATTGTTGAAGTCGGGAAATTGGTTCAAAGATTCAAGTTTCTGAAAAGCAATTTCGTTAAGGAATGCAACTAAAATCTACAGCGTTTACGACAAATTTGATTTCACGGAGCACGTGTGACGCGCCAAACCTCGACGCTATCATGGCCAATATTTCTCGAAACACCGATAGAAACACAGCTTTTAACACCCCGACGAGTAGGTCAAAGGATACTTGTTGAACAGCTCGCTGTACTTCGGTATTGGGGCTCTGACTTTCTTTTAAAAGCTGTATAATCTGCTGTAAACCGTCTTGATCAGGCTGCCACGCCATTTTGGTTTTGCACCGGCTCAAAACCCCTGCATTTCCCGTCGGACACCCCAACCTGTCGGCAATCTTCGGTTTCGCTCGGCTGGCGTCGGCCAGAAACGAAAAGGACTTGTGGCAAAGAATTATATATCTTGAGCTGTGTAAAGGGTGACAAAACAACAATAACAGCAAAAACGTTTCCATTTACCAGTTCTCCGCTATTATAGAAGGAAAGGCAGCCATCACGCAGTAGCGTGACCACCGATTGAAGAAATGGCCGGCTTTTTTTTTTTTCTTGTTTTGGCCTCATGATGATCGCCCACCCCAGACCTCCCATGTGTGGCTCGGTCAAAACATTCGGCAGTTAAAGTTGGAGATAATTTTTTCTTACCAAATACTTGGTAATACTTTGGCATCCCAAGTTCAATATTCGATAACGTGTACGTGAAATAGACGTCAGTATAGACTTCGTATGTTTTTATTTTGGTGAGAAGATACGCGTGTTAAAGGTCGAGTACATCAAGATTGTGATCAAGTTGGCAAGGATTTCGCGCAAACTGGAAGGCGAAAGTATGATGAAGAAACGTTTTAGGGTGTCCAGAGCTCGTTCGCATATTTTTTTGGGCTAATCGCGCATTATAGGATGTGATGTTGACCGCGTTTTGTAGGTATGTATACTTTCATTAGGTTTTTAAACACCTGTCAACTGTCACTCCTTGGGAATGTGTCTCACGCCTCTGGGTTCACTGAATTTTTGATCTCACGCCAGCTCACGCTTACGGACCGATCAGTCTTACGCCTGGTTGAAAAATTTGAGTTATTATAGCCTTAACTAACACACTTTTTAAAAATACGTAATCTCAAACCAATACAAGAAACGAAAAGTCACGTCAAATGAGTAACTGACGATGCTTTCCCTAAAATCTCCGAATTTTTTTGGTCCGTATGGAGCATAATCATTTTCTTGAGAACTTCAGAATTATTCGAAACGTCTTCGGAAACTGGCACCGGGCGTCTTCGGAAGTCTTCGGATATAGTCGTCTCGTCTTCGAAAATCCTGGCACTCCCAGGAGAAAGTCTCACACTTTGAGTCAGTAAAAGTTAGCACGTACAGGTATACACTCTTAAAAAGTTATCGAAGAATGCCGGTAGTTTGTCATGTGATATGACTACGTGAAAACTGCCGTCAGGTACATATTTAATTCAAAGATATTCAGTATTTCCAATGACTTAAACAGTGGTCCAGATTTTTGTTTATAATTATCCAACGTTGTAATCCTGTTAAGTTTTCAGTTTTCGGTGTCCTGAAGTCCCTGAGGATAGGGAAAATCCAGCAATCCAAGATTGCAGATCCAAGATGGCCGCCATTTTGGCAATTATAACGTAGCAATTGTGGTGCAACGAACTCAAACGGTGCCACCCAACATTTATCAGCCAATCACAGGTCACATTTACTACAAATGAGAACATTTCAAAGTGTCGGTTTTTTCAGAGGCCCCGGTTGAGAACGTTGCACTGTAACACGTCATATGACGTCATAAATTTGTGTACGGACATCAAAGGAAACATATATGGACGTACTATCCATCCTCCAAGTCTCACAGTCATAGTTTAAATACTTGTCAGGTGATTGAGCGGGAAGGGGAGTGACGGGAATCTGCAGCCCCGGCCACAGAAGACAAAAAATGCCAGCTCTATTCTGAAGCGAGTAGTGACGATCCGCGTCGATTAATGATACAGAAACCGTGCAACGTACGGGATTCATTGCAATTGAACATGAGGATGGCTAGTAGCCTATGACCCAGAGTCTCTATCCTTCCTACTAAGCCTTGGAGTCAATTCCTTCCCTCGTAGATGTATTTTTGACAACAGGTCTTGAGGGACCTTTCGAACGCTCACAGTTCAAATAGCCAATCAAAGAAGAGCAATGACAATTAAATTGTCATACGTCATGTCTTTCCATAGGAAAAGCATTTCTCAACATAAATCTACTCTTTAAAGAGTTGACTCAAGGGAATTAGACCATTTTCGATTTGCTTTGAACCTCATTTTGAAAACGAGACTAAGTGCAAAGCTTTTCAAAATTAGTTTTGTATCCATATGAAAAGCTTTGCACTTAGCCGCGCTTTCTTAATGAGGTTTATAGCAACTTGTAAATTCCAATCAAACAACATGACATGACACGACGAGTGAATGGATGAAGGCATGTTGGGTGTGATGATCAAATCATTTATTTCAAACGTGATATCAATGAATTTGCAATGGCGTTACCACGGACTGTAACAAACGCATCTTCTGTAATCGTAACAAATTGCCATCAGCTTCACCCTTGACTGCTTCTTCATCATGCTTTAGGGGCCTTGCTCAGATAGCCTTGTTATGATGCCAAATATCGGGCGGGTCGCCTACTGTAGTTCTAAAAGGAACATGAGATCAAACATTAACTTAATCTTTGTCCTTAAAGTAACTTGTACTCCTTTAGGATTTAGCCCTATATTTAGCCTAGGTTCTTTAATTGTATACTAGTTTGGGAGACCGCCGGGAGGGATTGGGCCGATTATGCCCACCTTGCGACGTCAAGGTCATTTTAGGACGGTGCCTACTTTTGTTACTGCGCATACGTTCTTCGCATCTGAAGATAGGTTTCTTATCGGTGGTCCCTACTAATACAGGGATATTTTTGCGCGGTTTAAAATTATGCGGAGAAAGCAGAACATAGCAAGTGCCCTCGGTATTCAAAATGAAAATTGGTGGTAACTAGTTTTATATAAAAATCCTTCACACCTTTCTTGTAATAACACTCTCCTGGATTCCAATCTCTCTTGCTGTTATTCCAATCTGCACTTCCCCAATAGCATCGGTCCTGTTTGTCCTCGCATTCCTCTGCACTTGTCCCTGTCTTTGCAGCCGGTTTGCGGCTTCTATCCTTAATACCTTCTACACACTCACTAGGAACTAAGAACACATTTTGCCTGCTCAAGCAGTTTAAGGCCTGGGTCAAGGGCTTTTAAGAGGAAACATGGTTTATTCTAGATAACTTTAACAAATTCAATGGCACTGAACTGAAATTTGGGAGAAAAAAAGATCTCATCATTCTGAAAATTTCTAAGCATAATACGGTAGTGCTATAGATCACGTGACATGTCACGCGATCATTTTTGTGAAAAAAGCAAAGATTTGATAGGTAGGCGACGGTTTTAAGAGATAACATCAAACAAAAACGTGTTTCTAATAAAGATTAAATATCTCCATCGCTTCACGTTTGGAATGATTTTTTAGTCCACAATTCAACCTTTGATCGTTAATTTCTCCAATTTAAAAACTTAAGGACAGTCATTCCAAACGTAGAAAGTGAAATATTTGAAATCTGCTTCGGAAACACTAATTCAGTTATCTTTATAAAGAAAGTTCGCCGCCATATCGCCGATTTACGAAATTCTTTTTTTTGGTCACGTGATGTGTCACGTGATCAAAATTATACGTTAAGGCAAAAGAAAAAAATCAAGTTTAATCTTCAGGGAAAATTTCATCCTGTTCTAGGCAGACAAACCGAAGATATAGGGGATCATTCATAATTTCTGAAAACCCTTCAAACCCAGGTCTTAAACTGCTTGAGTGATTTCAGGATCAGACGCTCAAATTCATCTACAACTATGCTTTACACATCCTCGGAGGCCCAGGGGCTTTTGATTGGCCAGAAAACACTCTCTCTCTCTCTCAGAAAAATAATTTCTGGCTAATCAAAAGCGGGGAATTCAAATGCCTCTGGAACTGGTTCGGTAACAGTAATTTCCCAGGGGCTCTCCCGTTCTTACAGTGAACGTTTGCCCACGAAAATCTCTTTCGCCCGACTAACTGCCTTAGGTCCCCAAGGATGTACCTTACATTAGTAACCTGAAAAATTCATAAAATGTAATATATTTAGAGCTAGTCATAGAAACCCAACAGTTCATTTCGGTGGATATCTCCTCAGAAGACCTTAATCCAGTTAACGGCCTCGGAAATTCGGACCATGATAGTTGTACAGAAAATCCCCTGATACTTGGTATAAGAATTTATAAAGTAAAAAACGCATGTTCCTAGTTTATTTTTTTTATATACAGCGTTATTGGGTATAACTATAAATAATAAAAAAGGGAAAAAAAAAGGTTAGGAAACCAAAAGGCTAGATAACAATTAAAGCTAGTTAAAAAAAACAGTGTGTCAATGATGTGGAAACGACAAAATGGCAACTGAAACACCATTCCTTACAGCACACGGGCCTGATTTACAAAGCCCTCTTAGGGTAAGATGTATCCTTAGCATTTTTCGTTGACAATAGACTATTGTTAGACTAACAACCCATTATTACTAACTGGACAATACTTAGGATTCATATTAACTTGGGAGGGTTTTGTGAATAAGCCTCAGGTTTACAAAATCTACTTACCTTGCTCTAAGGAGAAAGTTTCCTTCATGCCAGGGAAAATCAGTGCGTTGGAAATTTTATTCACGGTGACAAACCCTTCGCTTTTGTCTGTGTCGTCGAATTTCACCCAGTTGCTTCCATACATGTATGGTAATGATCTGATAGCGAGCACGGGACCAATATAACGAACGATGACAAATCTTCTGTAATCCTGAAGTCGTGCACTGTTAGGCATTGCTCTGATATCGTCTCTACCATAGACAGTAAGAAAATAATTCGATGGCTTGTTTTTGCTGTTGAGTAACTCGAATGAAACTACCTTCTGGTCGCAGTGAATGATGAATGTGGTATATCGACTTGGCGTTCGGACATCTTTCATATGACTCAACTTTCCGCAACAACGCGTGCGCAGTCGGTCTTTGTATTTCGGGTAAACGAAGAAGTACGAGCCTTTGTAAGTCTTGATTCGGACGTACTTCGGGTCGAGACCATGCGAATTTTTCTTCGGACATAACTGTTTCCAGAAATCTGAAATAAAAAGAGAGGCAACAGGTATAAATATGGCGGAGAGAATGAAGCCTCGGGATTAAGTTTCCTGGCCTGGCGTACGTTTTTCCAACTCCAAAAAAGATTTCGAGCCCCCCCCCCCCCCCCAAAAAAAAACTGTTTTACATGCACTTATTTGTTAAAAAATAATTCAATTTTTGATAAGTTTGAAGGCATAAGCATTTTGAGGTTTGCAAGATTAAGAAACACATTGAGTTAATTTGCAAGAAAAACAACCGCCAATCTGTATAAAAGGGTCAAAAAATGTTATTTTCGTACCCGAAAGCTCTCTCGTGGTGAGCTGTGATCCTTTGTAGATTGGGGGGGGGGGGGGGGATTTTACCCGCAGCGACTTTTGAACCTGAATAACATTTTTGAGCAAATGCCATGAAACTTCAGAACTTTTTCAGATAATTAAAATAAGAATAATTTGGGAATGTGGTGGGTTAGTGTACATTGACTTGATGCTCCCATGGTCCAAAACTCCCTTTATAAAATAAAGGTTTAGACTTTTCTTACTGTAAAGCTTATGGTTTTAGCTCATATTAGTGTTTCTTTGTTGTTTTTTACCACGGCGCTTTCCTGAAGTTTTGCGAAATCCACACATCCAAGATGGCGGATCCAAGATGGCCGCCATTTGGCAATCATGACGTACTTACCACGTCATTTAACGTCATCATTTGCCGTCACGGACCTCAAAGGAAAGTTTGTTTTGACGTTCTTCGCGAAGTGATAGGGAAGGAAGGAAAGGCCCCAGAAGACAAAAGAAAACCCGGTCAAGACTCCTGTGTTTCCAGATCTCTCAGTCAATGAGCCCTTTTAAAGACATAATTGTGTAAACTAATACAAATCGATCTGTTGGGAAGCTTCGGCTGTAAATTGAAGTCGTGCAGTTGAGAAAATGCTTGCTGACCTTTTCTCCGGACTTTCAATAACATATTTGCCCTTTGAAAATGAAAGGAATTATTTTTCCAGAAATTTTGAGCTACCTTTTTGCCGAAGTAAACTTTAGATTTTCCTTACGAATAAATCCGAATTTTTTTTCCATGTGAAGGATACATATGTGAATTTCTATGTTTATGTTGTACCCCACCCACGACTCCGATTGTTGCAATGAGAACAAAACGGCCACCGAACGGTCAAATCACTCACAAAATTGCAAGAAAGAGAGGGACAGAGCAAATAAGAAAAACGCTGTCCCCCTCAAACATTTGGTTCAAGATCAATCAATCAATCAATCAATCAATCAATCAATCAATCGATAAACTTTGTTTACCCTCGAATTTACAGTGTAGCACTGAAGTGCTAATATCTTCGAGCTAACTATATTAATAAATAATTATAATAAAAAGTTAATTCTATATAACAAATAAGATAACTAACTACCTAGACAACTAACTTGCAAATTATCATGATGTAGAAAGGTTTGCAGTTCCTGCCCTTTTAAGTAAATTATTGTTCCCAGTAGATATCAGTCGGCGAAAAGAAGTAAAATCAGAAATAGTGCGGTAATGGTC
Source organism: Pavona decussata (assembly GCF_977016875.1). Taxonomy (NCBI): domain Eukaryota; kingdom Metazoa; phylum Cnidaria; class Anthozoa; order Scleractinia; family Agariciidae; genus Pavona; species Pavona decussata. The sequence continues at coordinate 514,498 of NW_028145569.1, forward strand.
AGGAAGAGAATTCCAAGATGTTGCTGCCAAGTAACTAAAAGAATTGATACCATAAGAAGTGGTCAGTGGTTTGGGCAAACAGAGTATATTATGTCCTCTTAAAAAATAGGTGCTAGAGCGTAAATGAAACATATCTTTTAAATTTCTTGGATAATCAGAAAAATGAAGACCTTTAAAAAATAGTAAGAATCATGTTTTGTAAACGCTTGTCCTTGAGGCTCGCAGTTCCTGCCTTTTTAAGTAAATTATTGTACTCAGAGTTAAAATCCTTGAAAATAAATCGAACAATACGTTTGTTTAAAAGGTCCAGTTTATCAGAATCTTGTTTACTAGAGAAACGCCACACCATAGAACAATAATAAAAGTGAGGAAGGATAAATGCCTTATAAAGACGGAGCATGGTCTCAGTAGACATCAGTTTGCCAAACTTTGTCATAACGCTAAACTGATTGTTAAAGATCGAAAGTATTCAACTCTATTATCTCTGAGATTACTATGAGATT